>NC_041348.1:31130132-31172632 GCF_004354835.1 Perca flavescens
AAAAGAGACTTCAGATACAGTATTAGGGGACCACTAAGGTCTATATAAAAGAGACTTCAGATACAGTATTAGGGGACCACTAAGGCCTATATAAAAGAGACTTCAGATACAGTGTTAGGGACCACTAAGGTCTATATAAAAGAGACTTCAGATACAGTATTAGAGGACCACTAAGGTCTATATAAAAGAGACTTCAGATACAGTATTAGGGGACCACTAAGGCCTATATAAAAGAGACTTCAGATACAGTATTAGGGGACCACTAAGGTCTATATAAAAGAGACTTCAGATACAGTATTAGGGGACCACTAAGGCCTATATAAAAGAGACTTCAGATACAGTATTAGGGGACCCAACAATCTTTTCCTAAATCTAACTGCTGTTCTTGTGTCACTTAAACGTACGTCCCGACCCAGAGCGCCAAAAACTCACCAAGACGTCCAAGAGTCCCGACCAAGCGCATCTAAATATGGTGCTAAAGGAGACTTTTAGCCTCAATAACAAACGCCCAAAGGTCACCTGACCGAGCGTTGCTCTCTGACGTGATGGGAGGGAGAATGTGTTGACAGATCGGACACGTCAGTGATGCTGTTGTTGTGATGTCATCGCCTCTCTCTGAGCCAATGGCTGCGCTTCTTACGCACGGAGAGAGTCTGTCCTCGCGCGCCCGGCGAGCGCACACACGTGGCGAGCCAGCCAGCACACGTTGGCAGCCGAAGTTGTGTGAAGCGAGACAGAGTTAGCCAGGCTCACACCGGAAGCTCTAGGATCAGCCCTTCAAAATAAAAGGACGAGTGTGTGTGTGTGTGTGTAGTTGTTAGTGTGTGTATATGTGTGTGTGTGTGTCTGTATGTGTCTGTGTGTGTGTGTGTGTAGTTGTTAGTATGTGTGTGTGTCTGTGTGCGTGTATATGTGTGTGTGTGTGTGTGTGTGTGTGTGTGTGTGTGTGTGTGTGTGTGTGTGTGTTGCCTGCCCGACAAAAGAGGTGTGCAAAAAAAAGTTTTCTTACGTTAAACATGTTGTTAAAAAAAATTAATCATTGTTTTGCTGATGGCTAAGGAATTGTTTTGGTGACTTTTGAAGGGCTTCATTTCAACAAAAATACGGCAAAAAGAGTACATCAGAAAGAGCAACAAATTTACAAAAAGCCACAAAAAAGTCGGAACAAAAACGAGGAAAAATAGCTACCAAAATGTTTTTAAAAAAGTGACATGGAGTAACAAAAGCACATCAATAAACTCTCCATGTCTGGCTGATGTACACGAATCAATAGATAAAATAACGTGACCATTTCACGAACTGTCGTGAGCTGTGACCTGTGTGAGGCTCTTCTTATCAAGCACAAGAGGGTAAGCTTCGATTCAGAACTCGAACCTCCTATGGCGCCATTTTGATGCTAACAAGCCATCCCCTCCCGTTAGCATCCCATTGACTCCTATTCATTCTGACGTAACTTTGACAGAGAATAACTTTACATCTGAAGCGTTTAAAGACTTTATTTGTCCATTGTTTATTTCTAAAGAAACACGACAATGTGTAAAAGGCTCCATTACCTTGTACCTCACGTTATGGCTCCGTAGCAGAACGTTTTTATAAAAATAGGCTAACGATTGGGTCATAACCACGAGACTTACTGTCACACTGTAGAGGAATTACCGTATAGTACAGGAGAAGCTCACAGGCAGTTTGGACTTCCATTAGCTGTTTAGGTTTAATTACTAATGTTAACTAGCATGTTAGTGATCAATAATTAGCCTGTGTCTGTGTTATCTCCTTACATATACCTACACTCTCCGTCTCTGTGAGATTGGGAATGATTGAGATTTCTCTCGGCACAGCTACCAGAAGACTTCACACTTTCAGACACGTTGCTCACGTCACATCTACGTCTTCAAGCTCAGTTGGAGGCTGCTCAGTAACGCTCAGCCAGCACCGGGAAAGAGACTTCTGATATCCTTCACTGGTCTCCGTCCAGAGACACAGGATCTGGTGCTCCATTTATATATGTCAATGGTCAAGCCCCCTTGTTGTTTTATTTTGAAAAGCTGTGAGCGGAAGTAGCGCGGGTCGATTTCGTCTGGCTTGACTCTGCTCTCTGACCCGCAAGGTCCCGCAACTGGCATGAGTTTGGGATCATCCCGGAGTGGAAAAAGAGGGGGGAATGAACAACACTCCGCCAGGATTACGGTTGGTGTGTGGACTTTATTTCACTTTGTCCAGTTTTGGGCTTTTGGAGTTTTTTGAATTTTCTGGAGGTTTTCTTTTCTGTGTTGCTCGTAGCTCACCGAAGGGGACTTTTGTTTGGTACAACAGCAGCTCCGTCAATGCACTTCCAGAAGTATTTACAGTGCAGGGTGTGTTGTCCTCACTCTTGTTCTTTTACTACTTTTTTATTTTTTTCTCATTTAGCGTCCACGTAGACAAAAATCCAACATTTGTGTCAGAAAGTGGGTGGAAAAAATGTCCACAAATATCCTTATTTATCACATTTGGAATTGGACGATTTATCAGAATGATGATTTTTGTAACTCAGGTAAGACCAGGTGCTTTTCAAAATAAAGCTCAAAGTCTTTCAAATTCAAATTCAAAAAGAAAACATTAAGTTCAGTTGAGCTCCTGGGTGCATTGTAACCTATTTTAGTTGCATATGTTTGCCATCTCTCTCTCTGCATTGTGTGTGACAGGAGGTTGTTTTTTTTCGCTGACATAGTTGTATAGGGATTATAATGCAGGGACAACATGCCCCCCCCCAGCCCATTGTTGGCCCCTCTGTCTCTGTTGTCCTTTTTCTACTGAGCGAGTCAATTGATGGAGGGATAAAAGGCAAAAAAAAAAATATGCATTGACATGGCTTTCAGGGCAGAGAGAGAGAACGAGAGAGACAGAGAGAGAGAGAGACAGGGGTCATTTGGAGATTTTGTGGCCTTGTGTGCCAGCAGCAAACCGGCCATGACGGCCCAGAGCATCCCTGGAATATCCACAGGCCAACCATGTCTTTAAACTACATCAAAAACTTCTATGAAGGATGCGTAAGTAGCTCACAAGGCCCGCTCGTTGGGGCTCCTATTGTTACTTTCATCCACTTAGCTGACAACTTTATAATTTGACAGTTACAGAGCAATTATCCCCCCCCCACGCCCCCTTCGAGGCTTAAAAATCAAAAAGAGATTGATGTGTTTTTTCATTCTCAGCTTTGTAATCCATCTCCGTCTACCTCCGTCTTCATTCAGTCGTGTGACATGTTTTGTGAGCCTAAAAGGCTCTCTGCTTTATTAGGACTGTCATTTGGGCCTTTTTTTTTGTTTTGTTTTTGGGAAACATGACTCAAGTGTTAGTGTCAGAAGTGAGCAGGTAGAGAGAGAGAGAAGATGGGAAATGTTTCCTCTGAATGGGTTTTGTTTTAGCCTTCAGAGCTCAGGGCCTCAGTGCGCCTCTCTGTCGCAGCTGCATTTATCTGGCTAACAAAAGCTATTTTCTCTTTGTCTCTGTTTGTGTGTGTGTGTATGTGTGTGTGTGTGTGTGAGTGATTGCATGTCTTTGTGTCCATGCACATTTGTGTGTCGCTTGTTTGTGCCATGAGAATGTGAATGCTTGTGAATGTTTGTATGTATCATAAATGTTTGTGTCTGTCCCTGCCTGTATGTATGCATGTGTTCTGCATTGTATAATTGTGTGTACATGTGTGTGTGTGTGTGTTCCAGCTCAGGCCTCCTACGGTGATAGGCCAGTTCCACACCTTGTTCTTCGGCTCGGTGCGGATGTTCTTTTTGGGAGTTCTTGGCTTCGCTGTGTACGGAAATGAGGCGCTGCACTTCAGCTGTGACCCCGATCGCCGAGAAATCAACCTGTACTGCTACAACCAGTTCAGACCCATAACACCTCAGGTAGGACTTACGAAACTAAACTTAATGGACCTTTTTCACAGCAGACATTTTGACTTGTCATAGTAGGAAAAGCCCAACTGAAATTTATAACCTTAACAATGGCTCAATTCCATTAAGTGTCCCAATAATCTATTTCAGTGAGTCAGCATGCACAATACCAGGACCTCTCCTAAGTGGAATGCAGCCATCAGTAATGGTTTAATACCAGGGCCACTCCTAAGTGGAATGCAGCCATTAGTAATGGTTTAATACCAGGACCTCTCCTAAGTGGAATGCAGCCATCATTAATGGTTTAATACCAGGACCTCTCCTAAGTGGAATGCAGCCATCATTAATGGTTTAATACCAGGGTCTCTCCTAAGTGGAATGCAACCATCAGTAATGGTTAATACCAGGACCTCTCCTAAGTGGAATGCAGCCATCATTAATGGTTAATACCAGGGTCTCTCATAAGTGGAATGCAACCATCAGTAATGGCTTTGAATACACCTGTGCTGTTCCTACTATGGCATGTCATAGTACTGGTACAATCTTTTCAGTCCCTTCAACATCATATTTTTAGGGGCCAAACGGAATCTGCAGACGCAGAATGTTTTGCAGAATTTTCCCCAGAATTACACATAATACATCTTCACCCCAAGCAGAAGAACTATCTGCTAAATTTCAAAAATTTGGGGGGGCTTCTTTAGGCACAAACAGTGTCGTTTCCAGTCAGACTGAAACATTTGCAATCAGAAAACAGTCGCAGGCTGTGATCAACACAACGTTTTTTCCATATTGGTAGAAAATGCAATGTGGGAGAGGTGAAACATTTCAGCAATCGTTGAACTAGACTGGGTTCCTGCCAGCCTCGGTCACCAAAGACACAACCCGCATCATCTGGATGGCCAATTTAAAAACCAATATGTCAAGTGATGAATAATGAATGTACAAATATTCTTTTTCCTTACATATTCTTGCTTCGCCTCTCCCTGCTCGACCTCCAATCCCATGACCTGTTACCTTAACCATTATCACCCATATCCATCATACATTTCAGGATACCTCCATTCTATATCCCATCGTCTTCTTCCATTGGCCTTTCTCACTCCTTCGTTCCCTTCTTTCTGCCCTTTTCAGGTCTTTTGGGCGTTACAACTGGTAACAGTGCTAGTTCCTGGGGCGGTCTTCCACCTCTACGCAGCCTGTAAGAACATTGACCAGGAAGAGATCCTCGAACGACCCATCTACACCGTATTCTACATAATTTCTGTTCTGCTTCGCATCATTCTGGAAGTCATCGCCTTTTGGCTACAAAGCCACCTCTTTGGCTTCCAGGTCTGTAAACTTTAAACTTAATTAATTCAATACCTTCCAGTGCCTGTCTATGTCACAGTTATGTAGCCATCCATTTTCAAGTTGCCACTCATGTTCATGTGACCTGACACGGCAGATTTCTTGTTACACAGCACCATCTCAGAAGCTGTCATTCGAAACGGTTTGGGAAAGGGAAGGCACTTTCAAAAAATACCTGGCAGTTGATTGGATGAACCATATGTCTATCATGTCCATCATTGTTGTTTGGTACAAACAGCTGCCGCCGTCACACACACCTAAACCACGGCCGTAGCTGCCAGTAGCTCCTCACTGGACGCTGATTGTTTTTTTTATTAGCTGGTAGTTTAGACACAAACTCATTACTTGCAGCCTGACAAAATACATTTCCGCGTGATCTAATGATCTCACAAGAATCCAGCTGCAGTGCAGGGCGAATGGTCATGGTGAAAAAACAGCATGCAGAGCCCTCCCTACAACCTTTTGGAAGTTCCTTCTGGCACCAAAGCTCTCCCAGGCCAGGCAGGCGATGTAAAACTTCCAGCATGTCCCAAGTTGCCAAAGGTCCCTTTTGCAAATTCTCCATACCTGGGACTCCTTTAAAGAAATGAGACAAGGGGACACCCTTAATAGGTGCCCATATCACATCTCTTCATGCAATGGAGCAACAGCTCAATAGTAATCAAGATCTTCAAAATATTGAACTTTGTAAGGCAAGCCAGATTTTGGGCAATGTTTCTGGACGGTGTCGTTGTCAAGATAGCCTGGTTCCATGCCAAAGGTTGTGGAACCAGGCCACACCAGGACAGCGTCAATGTCTTGCTGTTTGTTGTTGTTACCCGTAGCGAAGGGATTTTAAGAACGCCAACACACAGAGAGCAGAAAGTGAGGGGCAAAGCCTAAAGGCTGGATGTCAGGCTTTATCTTGGAAATGTTTTTGCATTGATCCAGATTAACAATATACAAGAAGCTTCAAACACATGTTGATCAAACAATGCTGTTTGTAGGTTCCACCATGAATCCATGCATACACCCTGCCTGGTATCAATGATACCAGCGAATGGTAGTGTAAAAACGGCCAGGATCTTTAACATGGTTATTCTGCCAGCAGGATGGTGTCCCAGTTTACAAGAGTGTTTAGCATTTCAAGATGGTTCCTGGAACATGACAGCAACAACATTACCCTGCACAATACCCAATATTACCACACAAAAGACTGGAGTTGGTGGTCTTTCCCAGTACATGCTAGGTAAAGTTAGCAAGTACTTGGTGAGATCCAACTAATAATACTGAGAATCCCTGCAAATGTGCACAGTGTCATCTACATAACAAGACATATAATGATTGGAAGTTTAGACAATTGTGAAAGTATTACCACCTCATGTTTCTCTTTTTGTCCCCCAGGTCCACCCTCTGTACAAGTGTGATGCCAGTGCTTTGGAAAAGGCCTTTAATGTGACAAAGTGCATGGTGCCCGAACACTTTGAAAAAACCATCTTCCTGAGTGCCATGTACACCTTCACCGTGATCACCATACTCCTCTGTGTTGCTGAGATTTTTGAGATACTCTGCCGACGGCTTGGTTATCTTAGCAACCAATGACACATACAAGCAAGCACGCATAAACGACTAAGGGTAAAAATACATGACACTAATTCTGCCAGTTTTTAATCGGGCTCTTGGTTAGCTACTGCTGGACTTTTATAAAACAAAACAGGAAGCTGACATAAGAGCAAAACCTCACCTGTGGTCCATCGTGAGTGAGTTGCACCAAGAAATTTAAGAATGTGCGACAATGTCAGACCTGGCAAGTCTGAAATAGTCTCTGGGTGTTTTTTGCCCTTAACTATAGAGTGATCATCCCTAGTGGTATTTTAGATATCAGTGGGTTTGTACTGGCTGTGCCAAGGTCTGCGCCTCTGACTCTGAAATGTTGGGGGATGGGTTAGAAGTTTTCTTTTTACCACAAGAGAGATTGAAAGACAGGCATCATCTTCAGGGTGCTGCTAAAACCTGTAGCTATTGTTGAATTAGAGCACAAGGAAAGCCCGGTTAGTAAGAAACCTGGCCCAAAACAACTTGAGGTTCGCCCAAACCCTGTTCTTGGAGCTGTACTTCATATCTGATCCTTCTACACATCCTGGAAGCATTACCCTGGGCTAATTATGGCCTGGTTTACACTAAATGCAACAAGGCTCATTAAACAACTAGATGTATCTTCACTTGGACACTTACGGAGTGCCAACAATGAACCTAAACAGCTCTATTTCATTAGATTTCTAAAGTTGCAGAACGCTTTTGTTAAAAGGCATTAAGATTTCATGTAATGTAACAACACAAAACAATGCAAATCAGTCACATAATTCTGCATTAAAGTGCAGATAAACACTATAGTCTAGCTTGTCTTCCAGGTGCTGATCAAATATGACAGGCAGATTATCACTCATGTCATTCTAAAGAAACTGTGGTCCAGTACCCATGTGTGAGTGAATTTCAGGTGCCATTGCTCCTGACACTTCCATGTGCCAGAGTTATCACTTCCAGCGTCTGTGTCTGGCGTTGCTTCCAGCCCGTTCTGACCTTTACTTCCATTGACATGAACACCACAACTTTGTTGTGGTCTTTTGATGGAGTTGTCTGCCTTTTCAAATATCTGTTTCAGCATGGTGGGTCTTAAACAACCTTCAACGTGACTTGTAGAATAGAGAAAGGCTGTCTCAAAACATCAATCTCATGCGCCAGAAAGTTTTTACAAAATGGCTTAGATTACTTCCATGAGATTTAAAGGCATCTTCGAAAAACGATGCATCAAGAAAATGGTTGAAATGTTGTGTTTTACTCTTTGAGGGTAAAGATCTCCCCAAAGAATGTAAAAATCAAAAAAAAAACAAATAATCAAACACTTCCTGGCTGACATTTTGAAACTTTAAAGAAATATATAGTCTGAATGATTAGTGACAAAAGTATTATTTGAATTTGGATATACAAATGTGGGTTGTAGTGTAGTTCTTAACAGACATGGACAAAATCTACAAAGGAATTTAAAGTTTTTGGAGTTCAGGCCCTATAGGTCTCATATATAATACAATAAGGCTGAAAGCAAAAACTTAAAGGTGCTGCAGGTAGGATTGTGAAGATCCAGGACATAGCCAAAGAATTTGACAACTTCTCAGTCCCTCCCCCCTTTCTGCTAAAGCCCAAACGGTCACCTAAGCCCCTGCCCCCACAAGGGAGAATTAATGTGTGTGCATGAGCAGTGATTGGCATGCAATTAGACACCCCCCCCCCCCCGGCCCTGATTGGTGCATCTGAACAGGGAGCAGTGGATTTTTGCAAATCGCACTACAGGCTGTAGGTGGTGCCAGATAATTACCAGCTTTCATATAGTTCTACTGGAACATAGGGTTAGTTTCAGCAAATATGACAGAAAGTTAGTTTTATAAGTCTTACCTACTGCATCTTTAGGTGCTAATTCAGTCCTGATATATTTGAAACAATGGTTTTATCCATGTCTGATTCTCAACCATCTCCTCATCAAGGGTGTCTTCTACCCCGCACTCTCTTTATATCACCTTTTCCTAGCTTGTAGTATTACACATAACTTTTTGTAACGTTGCCTTCAATGTCACTGTCTATGTATTTTGAAAAAGATTACCTCTCGTGTTTTGTAATGTTTTTTTTTTTTTTAATCAGACATCCATCCATCTTTTGTTATGAAGTTTTCAGCAATCTGTTTATCATCTCAGGTACAAAATTGCATTACCAGACAAAAGTGGATCAAACCCTCATTTCAAATCCTTTTAAAAACCCTAAATAAGTTTTTCCGGCACTGAGGGACCACTCCAATTGATCCCAACCTACAGTACCGAAGGCCTGGTTGGTCTGTTAGACTTTAAGAGGATTTGAAACAGGTATGTGACTCCTGTGGTTTGGGTTCGTCTGCATTCTGGTATCTGTTAGTGAAGGATGGTTTTAAATTTTGCCTCTAAAAGCAACAACATTCTCACTCCCAACTCGTCAACATACTGACGCTTGGTCAGGACCTACTTTTTAAAGCTCTTGGTATCCCTTTGGCGTAATCATTCAACACGCTTGGTCAGGATCCTTTGGGTCACTTTTTAAAGCTCTTGGTATCCCTTTGGCGTAATTATTCAACATGCTTGGTCAGGATCCTTTGGGTCACTTTTTAAAGCTCTTGGTATGCCTTTGGCATCCTTTTCAAGGCACCTGGTCAGGATCCTTCTGGTCACTTTTTAACACTCTGGGTATCCATTTGGCGTAATCTTTCAACGCGTTTAGTCAGGACCCTTTGGCATTACTTTTCAAGTCACTTGGTCATGACCCCTTGGCATCATTTTTTAACATGCAGGGTAAAACCACTTAGGGTTAGGAAATAATAGTGGGTGGGGTTAAAAATTGTACATTTCAATGACATACAAGACAAGAACTGGGCATGAACTCCGGTCTCCTTGGTGAAAGGCCTGTGTTGTTTGAACCAACCCGCTTGCTTACAGTTTAGAGTTTTGGTCATTAATACTACTCCCTAGCATTGTTACTATTCATACTACGTCATCTTACGATGCCGCAGTGCAGCAGTTGCTCTGCCCGGTGCGTCCAATTTAGACGCTAAAGGGTGCCTTGTGCGTTGGCATTTAGGTCAGTATTTGACAAGTTGAGAGTGAGAACGGCTTGCTTAAAGTTCTGTCACCAAGACGTAGGCCTTGTTTACATTAAATACAAATGAAGAAAAAAAAGGATAACGCATGGCATGTGCATGGGTTTGATCAAATCTGGAGCCAAGTCTAGAAGAGTCGCACATTTAAATAATTTAATCCCCATTCAAGTTAGCGGAGCGCTAGATTATATCCGGTGCTGCTGGAAATTCTGCCAGATGTCCGTTACCTTCTGCTTTCTTTGTGTTGAAATAAACTCCGCTGGATTTCTGAGGACTAGGTTAATTGCTTCTCATATCTCTGCAGGGTAAAACCAGACAGCTTAAACAAGTTTTGAGCGTATACGTTCCACCAGAACAAGTTCCTTCCCGAGGATATTTTGCAGTGGCACCGTGGCTCCGTTGGCTGTTTAGTGTTGCTTAAGACGATTGTGATTGGTTTAAAGAAATGCCAATAAACCAGAGCACGTTTTTCTCCCATCGAGGAATGTTGTGTGGACTAGCCAGACCCTCCTCTGCAGCAATGTGGAGGAAGATCTGGCAATGCAAGACTTGCAGAGTGCTAAACTGGAAGTAGCCGGCAGAAGTCTATTTGGCGCCTGCTCTATAGGACGCACAGCTAGCTAGCAGTTTAGCAGCAAGCTTGCCAGCTACCAACTAGTCCTACAAATAGCCACTATGCCACCAAACTGCATGGATTAACTAGCTGTGCCACTTTTTGGTGTGGCCAGGCCATTACGCTACTACTAGTAACATTGCTGATCTTGACAAAATAGGCCAAGAGTTTTAAAATACATACTTAAAGGACAATTCTGGTGCAAAATGAACCTAGGGGTTAATAACATACGTGTACCGAGTCAACCGTTCTCTGGGATATGTTTTCATTCTAATCAAATGTGTCTCTAGCTTGAAACAAGCTAGCACGGACCGCTGATTAGCTTATAACGCTAGTCTTCGGGGCACTGGTAGAGTAAAAATAAATTGCTATTTTATACCACTTACAAGGCTCAAAATAGCAACACACTTCCACGGTAGCATAATGAGGGTCCCTACATGTAAACCGAAGCATTGAAAACTGTACATGAACGGTACTGTCTTTATAAACAATCTTTTTTTTTTTGTACACTTACAAAGTTCTCAATGCTTCAGTTTACATGTAGGGACCTTCATTATGCTACCGTGGAAGTGTGGTGCTATATTGAGCTTTGTTAGTGGTGTAGAAATAGTGATTTACCCTCTGCCCTGAAGACTAGCGTTATAAGCTAATCAGCGGTTTGCGCTAGCTTGTTTCAAGCTAGGGACACATTCGATTAGCATGAAAACACGTCCCAGAGAACAGTCGACTCGGTACACATATGTTATTAACCCCCTAGGTTCATTTTGCGCCGAAATTGTCCTTTAAACAGACATCAGGTATGGTTCAGGTAATATTTTGTGGCTTATAATAACAGTGATTAGGCTTAAACATACAGGCTACTCTTGGTAAAGAACTTGAACATGAAGCTCTTTTTAAGTGTCTTAGAATTTGATTCATAGTTATTAACTTGGAAAGCAAATGGTGTATTTTGACAATATAATATGATTCTGGTGAATAACTTTTGACAATGGATTTTTTTTTTTTGGGTCTCATGTAGAACTTTTAAGATACACCCTGATATAGCGCCACCACATCCCAAACTGTTCTTTGATGAACTGAACTGAAAACTGAGTTGTAAAACATCACCGTTGCTCTGGGAGGTACTTTGGGATTTGGTGTACTATTGAGAATTATTTACAAAATCGGGGAGTTCATCTTTAATACGTCTTGTTGCTTCTTTTGACCACTAATATCAGAGTCATTTGTGGAGATTCATCAACTATGGCGCATCATACTACACTGAAAATTCATCATTCATTTTTAAATCTTTGATTTTAACTAATGTTGTTACAGGTTAGTTGTGAAAATTGACTTATTTCTTATTTCATCAACTGTTGTCTGTCTCTGTATTGAGCTGATTTTTCACCTCACAGTTATGTTAAAGAAAAAGAGGCACACTTTATGACCAACGCATACATATTGAAACAAAACTTTGTGTTTGTCTGAGTGCTACTGTTCAGGTGACCAGTTATTCTCCTACTTGTTTTGTCTTGAGATGATTGATTAAAAAAATGTCCTAAAATTGTCTTTGCTTCATTTTTGATTGAGACATTGGGCCCTATCTTGCACCCGGCGCAGCGCAAAGCGTGACACAAGTGTCTTTGCCCACGTCGTTTAAATAACAAATGCACCTGCGGTGGCTGTGGCTCAGTGGTAGATCGGTTGCCTGACAATCGGAAGGTTGGTGGTTCGATCCTTGGCCCTGCAGTCCCATGTCGAAGTGTCCTTGGGCAAGACACTGAACCCCGAGTTGCAGTCTTACAGGGAGGTGTGTTCAGGTGCATTCTGGGCGTGCTGTTCTTACAGGGAGGTGTGTTCAGGGGCATTCTGGGCGTGCTGGTCTTACCATAGACAGTATATAAACTGGACCAGCAGATCCCGTGTCTCTGGACAGAGATTGTGGTGCTGGCTGAGCGTTACTGAGCAGCCTCCAACTGAGCATGAAGACGTAGCTGTGACGTGAGCAACCTGTCTGAAAGTGTGAAGTCTTCCCAATCTAACAGAGAGTGTAGGTATATGTAAGGAGATAACATAGACACAGGCTAATTATTGATCACTAACATGCTAGTTAACATTTGTAATTAAACCTAAAGAGCTAATGGAAGTCCAAACTGCCTGTGAGCTTCTCCTGTACTATACGGTAATTCCTCTACTGTGTGACAGTAAGTCTCGTGGTTATGACCCAATCGTTAGCCTATTTTTATAAAAGCGTCTGCTACGGAGCCATAACGTGAGGTACAAGGTAATGGAGCCTTTTATACATTGTCGTGTTTCTTTAGAAATAAACGACAAATAGAGATGTAAAGTTATTGTAAAGTAAAGTTATTCTCTGTCAAAGTGACGTCAGAATGAATGGGAGTCAATGGGATGCTAACGGGAGGTGATCGTTTGGTAGCATCAAAATGGCGCCATAGGAGGTTCAAGTTCTGAAGCGAAGCTTACCCCCCCTTGGGTCTTACAGGCAGGTGCATTCTGGGAGCATTGCTATCTTCAGGCAGGAGAAGTGATCACACCCATTTACTTAATTAGAAGTATTTACTATAAAAAAAGGTTTTACCATAGGCGTAACAACCCCCCTATAATAATCAAAACTCAAAGTCTTAGTTCATTTTTAAGGTTTTAATTGCTTTTGACGACATTTTTGCCACTTTTTTCAACGTTTTTGTTGCTTTTTTTGAATTTTTTGTTGCCTTTTTAAAGTTTTTTTTAAAACAATTTCAACGTTCTTGTCGCCTTTTTCAAGGATTTTTTTTTCGACATTTTGTCGATGCCAATTTGACGTTTTTGTGTCTTTTTTGTTGCTTTTCTAAATACATCCAGACATGTCCCGGGACCTCCCTAGATAGTTGGAGATCTATTGGTTTTGGTCTGTTGTCTACTGGGAAATTGTGATGGTTCTCTTTACCCATTTTATAGACAATCAATCGGAAAATATGTTGATAATTTTCCAACAAAAACATTAGCAGTAAGACTAAGTTTTGAGTTATTGGACTAATTACTAAGTGGTGTAAACACTCCCTCATTCATACAGTAGCAGATGAGATAAATGGAGAGAGACAGATTGATTCTTTGGGGAAGCATGAGAGAGAAAGTCAGTGGATACTGCTGCTCAGCAGTGAACACAGCCCAACAGTGTTTAAACTGACAGGTCTCATAAATCAAATTACATTGATTTATGTAGTGCTGTATACAAAACCAAATGGATAGAGCCAGGTAGAAGGCAGAGAAAGAACACAAAGTCAGAGTAGGTGACAGGAAGGAGGCACACTTCCAAGACGGGAACAAATAAAGCCTACCGTACACTAGAAGACTTTAAACAGACTTTGAAAAGACTACAGTCTGACACTATCTCGCATCTAACGTTAAAGGAACACGCCGAATTATTGGGACTTTAGCCGACCCTCGGCAGAAAAGCCAGTCGGGCTGATCAGTGTCCCCGAGTTCGTCAAAATCACATCGCTCCTGTTCTCTATACCCTACATTGGCTCCCTGTGCGTTTTAAAATTGATTTCAAGATTTTATTGTTTGTTTTTAAGGCCTTAAACGGCCTGGCCCCGGAGTATTTGTCCGATATCTTAACACTGCGTGAGCACAACCGGTCCTTGCGGTCCTCAAATCAGCTGGTTTTAGAAGTCCAAAGGTCAAAGTATAAACGGTGGGGTGATCGGGCTTTTGCAGTTGCTGCCCCGAGACTCTGGAACAAGTTACCCCCTGAAATTCGGACGACTACAGATGTAGCACTAGTGATGGTCAAATGAAGCTTCGCGAACCAATGTCTTTACTTTCTGAGCTCACTAAATTGGTGCTCTCTGTTTAAAGAAAAAGGTTAAATGAATGGCAATTCAATGGGTTTTCAAACCCTTTGTTGAACATACAGCACCATCTAGTGAGCTCAGAAAGTAAAGACACTGGTTTGCGAAGCTTCATTTGACCATCACTATGTAGCACTTTTTAGGTCTAGACTTAAAACATATCTGTTTAGAAAGGCTTTTAATACATAGCAGTGGTGTGACTGTTTCCCTCTCCTATTTTCTATGTAACCTTTTCTGATTTTATTGTTTCTATATGTCATTCTTTTTATTGTATGATATGTTATGTGATGTGTGTTTTAGTCTTGGTTTCTGATGTGAAGCACTTTGGATACCTGTTGGTTACTGTAAAGTGCTATATAAATAAAATGTTGAATGTTGAAAAAGAATTCATGAAGCCCCTGTGGTGTAACCAAGCTAGATAGCTACCGCTAGCGTTAGCTGGTAACCTTTAGGAAAGTCTGCAGATGTTTTGTTCTGCCGTGCATGCAGATGAATGTCTCCAGTACCCTGTTTATGCGCCAGTAAAACTCCCGTTGGATGACTTGCTTCTAAAGGTTGAAAATTGGTGACGTTACCTCTTTAGCTTTTAGTTTATGGCGTTTTTCCACCACACGGTACCTACCTGCTCGACTCAGCTCGACTCTCCTCACATTTTTTGGGTTTCCATGATGATAAAAAGTCCCAGGTACCTGCTAACGGATACTTTATTTAGTACCACCTCGGTCGAGGTTCCCAGCGAGCTGAGGCGATACCAAAAGGTGATGTGAAAACTTGCAGACTCCTGATTGGTCGGAGAGAATCGTCATGAATCACTGCGTCATCATTGCTAGTTACAGACGGGGGGTCCTGAATGCAATATTACGAATCCCACTATGGCCACGCCAAGACCCGGCCTTCAATAGCATTTATTGGCGAGGCGTCCATGAGAATGCAAGGTAACGTAGCCCCATTTGTTCAGATCCTATCCCCTGACCAATCAGCTATCCTAACCTTAACCACTCAAGCTCAAATGCCTAACCCCAACCAATCGAGCTGCTTCATAGGGCGGGTCTTGGCGCGGCCATAGTGGGATTGGTAATTTTGCGTCCTGAACAAATAGTTTAGCCAGCGGTGTTTTATATGCTGCCTCCAGCTTCTTTTGAAACTAAATGTATCTTCTGGCAACATGCCGAGAATCACAAACACTTTCCACGTTGTATGTGTGTGTGTGTGTGTGTGTGTGTGTGTGTGTGTGTGTGTTGCGTTAGGTTGCAGCAGTTTCCAGCCACGCTCGCTTCACGCATGAGGCGGTACTAAATCTGCAATGGAAAAAGGAGGAACAGGCACCGTGGTCAAGCCGAGCCGAGCCGAGCCGAGCCGAGCCGAGCCGAGCTGAGTCGACCAGGTACCATGTAGTGGAAAAACGTCATTAGTGCAGCTCCACAAAACCATATCCATATTCAAATATGAAATACCAAGATGGCGATGGCCAAAATGGAAACTCCTGGCTTCCAAACGGCAATCCACAAACACACATCCATTATTTAATTTTTTTTTTTACAGTCTTTAGGGAGCCTAAAGGTGCAAACATAAATCACCAATGAAGATGAAGTGGTTGGGCTCGGAGCAGAGATTTCGTCTCTCCATCAGTTAATGCAGTGTTTCTCAAATGGGGGTCCGTGTACCCCTGGTGGTACTTTGGAGGACTGCAGGGGGTATGTAAGATTTTTAAAAAACACTGTTCAAAGGGGGAATATTATTGAAAAAAGCTTGAGAACCATTGGGCTAATGGATTCTCCCAAACTTCAGACCCTAACCCTTTAATCACAACTGCTTTCCAAACTTCGTGGGACTTTTGTTTCCAAGTTATGTTTCACCAGAAACTTGGCAACGTGAATCTAAACGAACTGCATGCAAAACAGTTTTCAATTCTGGTTTGGACCAAAGAAAACCCTTCCACCCAGCAGACGCCTCACTACACTGTACATAAAGGGGTTGTAGTCTCTCCTTTGTTTTGCGTCTCTCAGACACAAGCCAACAGATTAAATCGCTCCGTTTCACTGCGGGCTGTAAACTCTCTTAACTGTCACAGATGAACTCATGTGCTCCAAGCCCACCCACTTTCTGGGAATACCGTTTACAGTATGTCTTTGTGGTGTTTATCGTGAATATGGTTTAGGCTTGAATGCCCGACTGCGAACTCAGTTCAAGGGATCGTGGTTTCAACTTGACCACAAACCTGAATTTCCTGAGAGGAACTTTTGAATGGGTCTAATCCTGAGTGAGTCCACTTCTGTCGGACTCCTATAGGCTGCATCTCATGTCTGTCATTTGATAGCTCCTCGACTCCTCGGTCCTTGGCTGAACAGGTTTTCTTTCGACGAAATTGTCAAAAAAAGTAACATGGATAAAATTGAACGCTCTTCACAAGTAAAATGAATGATCAAGTCACTGCTTTGATTGAATTTGGGTGTTTTTATTCAATTTTATAGCATTTGAAAAATACATTTATATCAGAAGGTTGAATAAAAGTCACAAAAATGTCAGAAAAAGCTTCAAAAAAAAGAAATAAAAGCATGGGAAAAAAAACGTTGGTAACAGCAACGAAAAAAGTTGCATGGTGGACGGGAATACAACACAAGGGTTAAATATATTGTTACCCTCAACGTTTGTGGTGCTTTTTCGACATTTTGGTCACTTTTTTGTCATTTCTAAAAAGGTTTTTGAAACTTAGTTAGTTTTAATACTCCAAATTGTTGTTTTTTTTAAAGTCTGTTTTCTTTTAAACCTGATGATTTTATGACTTGAGTTTGCTGCCTTGTGACGCAGTTTATTACATTACAACATTATTAATAACTTGATAGGCTAAATAACTTGTAAAATTAGCCTATAAAATGCTCAATATCGTCCATACTTTTGAGTAATCACAAAAGTCACAATAACATGATGTAATATCAACAATATATCCAGTCTAAACTCCCAACATGTTTTACTGGATTCCCCAGTTATACAGTTGGTTACGTCATCTGTCCCGCGGAGGCGGCCGCTCCTATTGGACAAACACGCGGAAGTGAAGAGAACACTCGCTGCTAACAACAACAACCAAGGGAGCCCGTTGTACACTCAAGTCATTGATGCGTTTCTGTCTCCTGGAGGAGTTTTTAAACAGACATGGCTCTACCGCCTCAGCTCAAAGCCATCCAGCACCACCTGCGGACCGCACAGGAACACGAGAAACGGGACCCGGTCGTCGCGTACTACTGTGAGTTTTGTTTGCTGGCTAATGTTAGCCGTAGCTACTGTTAGCATCCCAGCGTTGTTTACCTGAGCCGACAGATGACGATTGTGGCCAGAAGGGATACAGCTACGGTCTGTCTCGCAAAATCTAGGCTAATATAATAATATATTTTTAATATTTTCACACTGGAAACGCGCGTTCGTTACTCTGGAGGTTTTAAATCCAAACCACGATTTTTCCCCCTCTAAATTTAAATTATTTTTGGTATCTAAACGTAACTGACGTCGCAGTTCGTTAGCTGTATCCCTTCTAGCCTCAACCACAGATGACTGTGTGTTAGCCTAGCGTTTATTTAAACTGTGACTTTACACATGAAATGGGTACAAACTGTTGGGTATTATTAACGAGCCACTGAGCTGCGAGTTTAAATTAATCTGGATTCTAACGGTTAGCCTGGCAGTGCTAGCTTTGGCAGTTTAAACTTCTAAAACGTTAGCATGGCAGTGCTAGCTTTGACAGTTTAAACTTCTAAAACGTTAGCATGGCAGTGCTAGCTTTGGCAGTTTAAACTTCTAAAACGTTAGCCTGGCAGTGCTAGCTTTAAACCTCTAAAACGTTAGCCTGGCAGTGCTAGCTTTAAACTTCTAAAACGTTAGCATGGCAGTGCTAGCTTTGACAGTTTAAACTTCTAAAACGTTAGCCTGGCAGTGCTAGCTTTGACAGTTTAAACTTTTAAAACGTTAGCCTGGCAGTGCTAGCTTTAAACTTCATTAACGTTAGCCTGGCAGTGCTAGCTTTGGCAGTTTAAACTTCTAAAACATTACCCTGGCAGTGCTAGCTTTGACCGTTTAAACTCCATTAACGTTAGCCTGGCAGTGCTAGCTTTGGCAGTTTAAACTTCTAAAACGTTAGCATGGCAGTGCTAGCTTTGACAGTTTAAACTTCTAAAACGTTAGCATGGCAGTGCTAGCTTTGGCAGTTTAAACTTCTAAAACGTTACGTTCTAAAACGTTAGCCTGGCAGTGCTAGCTTTAAACCTCTAAAACGTTAGCCTGGCAGTGCTAGCTTTAAACTTCTAAAACGTTAGCATGGCAGTGCTAGCTTTGACAGTTTAAACTTCTAAAACGTTAGCCTGGCAGTGCTAGCTTTGACAGTTTAAACTTTTAAAACGTTAGCCTGGCAGTGCTAGCTTTAAACTTCATTAACGTTAGCCTGGCAGTGCTAGCTTTGGCAGTTTAAACTTCTAAAACATTACCCTGGCAGTGCTAGCTTTGACAGTTTAAACTCCATTAACGTTAGCCTGGCAGTGCTAGCTTTGGCAGTTTAAACTTCATTAACGTTAGCCTGGCAGTGCTAGCTTTGGCAGTTTAAACTTCATTAACGTTAGCCTGGCAGTGCTAGCTTTGGCAGTTTAAACTTCTAAAACGTTAGCCTGGCAGTGCTAGCTTTAAACTTCTGAAACGTTAGCCTGGCATAGCTAGCTTTGACAGTTTAAACTTCTAAAACGTTAGCCTGGCAGTGCTAGCTTTGACAGTTTAAACTTTTAAAACGTTAGCCTGGCAGTGCTAGCTTTAAACTTCATTAACGTTAGCCTGGCAGTGCTAGCTTTGGCAGTTTAAACTTCTAAAACATTACCCTGGCAGTGCTAGCTTTGACAGTTTAAACTCCATTAACGTTAGCCTGGCAGTGCTAGCTTTGACAGTTTAAACTTTATTAGGTATGTAACGTTTCTTCATCTTGTGACAAGTGGAATTATTTGAGAATTTCTGTTTTTGTCCCTGTCATTGAGGCACACATGTTCTAGCTATCGGGGACTCATACATTGTACGTTAAGATTTGTGACTGTAGATAACAAATGTAAACTTTGTGGACTTGAAGAAGAAACTATTATACACTTGTTCTGGGAATGTCATAAGAGATGTCACGATACCGATAATCTAACTTAGTAACGTTGGTTGGTCCTTTTATTTATTTAAATATTGCAAAATTTTTCTTGAAATAACATGATTTCATCACACACAAAATGGTTTTATTTCAAGAAAAATGTTGTAATATTACAAGAAAAAGACAGAATATTTAGAACAAAAAGTCAGAATACATATAAAGTACAAAAGTTTGAATATTTTAAGAAAAAAGTCGTAATATTTCAAATTCTGGCTTCGTTAAAGGAGTTAAAATGAGCACAACCTTAAACATCTACAGCAGTCTAATGCAACATAGATGGGTTGGGCAGTCGGCTCAGCTCTAAAGAATGTGCTCCACCTCACACACACACACTCACACACACACACACACCCTGCAACATGACGTCATGAAGTGTCAAAGGAGCAACGAACACAATTACATTGTGACTAATACGTTTGTATGTCTAGTGTTTTCATAGTAGTTGTATACCGTATTTTTCGGACTAAAAGTCACATTTATTTAGTAATTTATTTCACAAAATCCAAGACCGAAAACAGCCTTTTTCATCTGTCAACTACACAATAGCACACAGAACAACAGGCTGAATACGGTAGGTGTCCGGTATGTTAACGTAAAACATTAACAGTTATTCAACTACACAATAGAACACAGAACAACAGGCTGAATACGGTAGGTGTCCGGTATGTTAACGTAACACATTAACAGTTATTCAACTACACAATAGCACACAGAACAACAGGCTGAATACGGTAGGTGTCCGGTATGTTAACGTAAAACATTAACAGTTATTCAACTACACAATAGCACACAGAACAACAGGCTGAATACGGTAGGTGTCCGGTATGTTAACGTAAAACATTAACAGTTATTCAACTATACAATAGCACACAGAACAACAGGCTGAATACGGTAGGTGTCCGGTATGTTAACGTAAAACATTAACAGTTATTCAACTATACAATAGCACACAGAACAACAAGCAGGGCGTGGAGACGTAACTACACCGTTGACAAGCCCCTTCTGGCAGCACGTTGTTCAAGCCCCCACCTGTGGACTCCTTCCTCCAGCTCTGGCCATCTTGCTCTCAGCCCGCGATTAGCCGATTAGCTTTCTTTGTTTTCTTCATTGCAGTAAGAGTCACCTTTTCGCCAGTCTCCCTCACAAGTTTCTCTCTCACTCCAAACGTTCTTTCTGCTGCTCGATTATTGTTTTCGGGCTGCATATTTTACTACCTGCAGTTTATCTGCAGAATAGGATTTTCTTCTCTTTCTCAGTTGTCTTTAGGAGCAGCATTCTAGTTGTCATAAGCCTAGAGTGCCTTCTCGCGGCTGTAGACGGTAATGTTTTCACTATGAAAATCCTTCTGGATTGACAGGTGACATATTAGAAAATCAAATTTTTTTTTTATTACATTTATATTTCTGCATTTATATCAAAACCTTGAGACTTTCAAACATCAAAATGTCATTAATTAATATGTATTTGTGTCTAAATCACATATAAACTTGAAAAAAAAGGGGAAGTTCTCTGCACTTCTGCAGACCACAACAATCCGGTGCAACCAAGGCAGGACACAACAGCATAAATAGCAAATAATTGCCGGTGCAACACAGATGTCTTCTTACTAGGGCTGTCCTCGACTAAAGAAATTCTTAGTCGACTAACACTTATACGATTTTGTCGACTAATCGATTAGTTGATTTAATCGACAGAGTTGTGCGCTTTGAGAGGTGGTTAAGACTAGAAAAGCACAATATAAATGTAGTTAATTAACCATCTGTAAAACTGAGTTTCTCCACAATTAATCCTGCAAAAGCACCACTTTAAATCTTGTGTTTACCATAAATGTGCTCAGAAGTTTCTTGGAAATAAGTAATTAAGCATGAATAAGCATAAAAAATGACTAATGGACTAAAGAAATCTTATTCGACTGAGACCAAAACGACCGATTAGTCGACCAATCGACTAATCGGTGGCAGCCCTACTTCTTACTTGATGATTTTATTTTTGTTATGCACCTTAAGAAATAAAATCATCAAGTAAGAAGACATCTGTGTTGCACCGGCAATTTTTTGCTATTTATGACACATAAACATCTTTTCCTATTATATTTTGTCTGGAAACGCTTCCAACACGCTTGCATGTCACGTGAAAAATAGGCGTCGGTCCTATTTCTAGCACGCACGTGTTTTCGGCGCCTGAGACGTGCGTGTCACGCAGGCAGCGTTACCATGGGAGCCGAAATAAAAACGGACACGCCACACAGCCAGTGTGTAACCGGCCTAATGCTGATTGCAGTCAGAGCGGCTCAAAGAAAGGACTTCTTCTCCCCTGTAGCTAGGGGTGGGAATCACCAGAGGCCTCACGATACGATATCATCACGATACTTATGTCACGATACGATATTATTGCGATTTTAAACGCATTGCAATATTCTGCAATATACTGCAATGTATTACCTTTTTTCCAACTTAACATTTTTCCTAAATTTAAATTATGTCCCCAAAGGAAGATTTTGTCAACATCTGTTTTATCTAAAAATATACATTTTTCTGTCTGTTCATCTCACTTAAATTTTATTGCTGCAAAATGGGGTTGTCAAGCAAGACAGACCGACCAACACATATATCATAAAAGATCAATACTTGGCATCTGTGTATCGATACAGTATTGCCACGAAAAATATCGCGATACTATGCTGTATCGATTTTTTTCCCCTACCTGTAGCCAATCTTTGCAACACAGCCTTTTTGGAGGTTTTGTACTCTCTCTGTGCCACTGGAATAAAAAAAAAATAACTAAAACTAAAGGATATTGTCAGGTCTGTTCAAAGCCCTGCAGGTCTCCTGGGGGGAAAACAAACTAATTAATCGGCACACATTTTAAAAATGTAGTTCTTAAATTACCTGTTCTCAAAACTTTCTTGGAAATAAGTCTTCCAGCATGAAACAGCATAAGAGCTTTGCTCTCCCGGTAGAGACCCTTTTGTTCACAAGATGACAAGATTTACTTCTTCAGCAGGAACTTGGGTGCAGAGAGCCACATATAGGAAATACGATTTTTCTTAATTAAATAAGTTTTTTAAAATGGGTGAAATGTAGCTTGACATATCGCATAGCTGTCTCCAACACAGCGTTTTATAACCCTTTTTATTTATAGAGGTGGTCCTCTTTACCTGCCATAACTTCTCTGCCTCACAGCAAATGCCATATATTTTAATAAGTGTGACTTACTGTTTAGGCTGTCACCTTTTTTAGTTTAGGTTATTGATCAGAAGACGGACTGTGTCATCACCTGTATGGCTTATCTCCTCCTCTAAACAAAAAATAATATCCTGAGGAGAAACCCGGCAGCGTGTTGAAACAGATCAGATTTTATCCAAACGTTTAGAATCGTGGTTACTGCTGTCTCGGTCTGAAATAATTCAACTGGTTTGTTCGGCTCTGTTGTGACTATAAATTACAGGATTGAACAATGCCATGTTGTTTTAGTAGGGCTGGGCACAGAACTCTGATACTTTGGTTTACCCCCCCCTCCTTGTTACACACTTAGAAATTATAATAACAACAAAAGATACAAGTGTACAATAGAATAACATGGGTACAGGAAATAGGATCCACAGAGGATAGAATAACACATTGACAAACTCACAGACAGACGCACACAGACACACACAGACAGACACACACACATGCAGAGACACACACACACACAGACATACACATGCACAGACAGACAGACAGACCCACAGACAGATGGACCCACGCACACAGACACACACACACAGACAGACACACACATCAGCTCAGCTTCAGCATCACATTTTGTGGTGCATAAAGTCCAGTCTAGTTTCCCGTGAAGTAGGGAGAACTGTCAACTATCAGAGCTGACTTCTGATTGGGAGCATAGGGAGCGGAGTGCAGCAGGGGTCCGCATCTGACCCAGTTCAGCTGTGACACAGGGAAGCTGCTCGAGGCGAAATGCACATGAAGAGGTATGGAAAAGCAGAAAAACACTATAAAAATCTGTCAGATCAAAGGCACGTGTCCGCGGCGCTGACAGATACTGGCTTCTTCTGACAGCTGAGGGGAAGACTTTATACTGAGAAAGTAAGAACTTGTTATGAGTCTATTATGTGGCTCTCGGTGTACGTAGGAAGAAACCAGCGGGGTTTTTTACTCATGATTTTTTAAAGGAGACCTATTGCAAAAATCTCAGATGAAGGCTTGCAGAACGATTGCAAATAAAGCAAACTGTTGCTTGTAAGCTACTTTACACGCTGTGTTCAGGTCACGTTACTGTTGACGTTCAAAACCCCACAAAAAAACTATTGGATACCTACTAGGGCTGCTCGATTATGGAAAAAAACATAATCACGATTATTTTGGTCAATATTGAAATCACGATAATTTGACACGATTACTTGTTAACTTCTGGAAAGATGTTGCAGTTGTTGAACTTAAACAGTGGGAAAAAGTTAAATAAATCAACAGTAAAAAAAAACACAAATGGTAAATTTTTCCTTTTCCTATTTAAACTTTATTTTTTCCTTCAGAACACGAGAGAAAATAAGAGTTTACTTGCAAAACGTAATGAGCTAAATAATTGTTTTTCTCGATTATTCTGTTTTTGTGATCGTTGGGAGCCAAAATCATAATCGCGATTAAATTTCGATTAATTGCACAGCCCTAATACCTAACCAATGAACAAATATCCAAATAGTAGAATATCCTATTTTTAAGCTGTGGTGGAGAGGAGGTTAATGAACAAACTGTTATCTATCATGGATGACCCCGACCACCCTCTCCACCCCACACTGGTCCAACAGAGGAGCAGCTTCTCTAAGAGGCTCCGACAGCTTCGATGTTGCACGGACCGATACAGGAAATCATTCCTACCACAGGCAATTCAACTTTTTAACACTTCATCACTGAGTGTGAGAGAAGACTCATATACATCACAACTGAACTGAATGCACCTTGCACAATAGGCCTACATCCTATCATTACTAGGGAAACGGTTGTACATTTTTACTCCCCAACTTTTTGAAATGTTTGTACATTTTATTTACATATTGTATACAGTACAGGCCAAAAGTTTGGACACGCCTTCTCATTTAATGCGTTTCCTTTTTATTTTCATGACTATTGACATTGTAGATTCTCACTGAAGGCATCAAAACTATGAATGAACACATATGGAATTATGTACTTAACAAAAAAGTGTGAAATAACTGAAAACATGTCTTATATTTTAGATTCTTCAAAGTAGCCACCCTTTGCTTTTTGTGATAACTCTGCAAACCCTTGGTGTTCTCTCAATGAGCTTCATGAGGTAGTCACCTGAAATGGTTTTACCTTCACAGGTGTGCTTTGTCAGGGTTCATTAGTGGAATTATTTCCCTTAATAATAAAAAAAGAAAAGGGTGGCTACTTTGAGGAATCTAAAATATAAGACATGTTTTCAGTTATTTCACACTTTTGTGTTAAGTACATAATTCTATATGTGTTCATTCATAGTTTTGATGCCTTCAGTGAGAATCTACAATGTAAATAGTCATGAAAATAAAAAGGAAACGCATTGAATGAGGTGTGTCCAAACTTTTGGCCTGTACTGTATATTTTAAACATTGCTCGTGTAGTATTCAATTATTGAATGTATACTCTGTATGTGAGCTGTGTGATATTTTGCTGCTCCAAAACAGTTATTTCCATTTTTTTTTGTTTTTTTGGGATCAATAAAAATCTATCTAACCGAACCCTACGCTTGCACTCCGCGCGCTACGCTTGTCACCGTAATGACGACGCCATTGATTACGGGAAGGTGTTTACGTAGGTGGAGCGTTCAGTGCAGTAGGCTGTGAGAAAGTGGACATGGATCTGGTGAGCAGTAGGCTGTGAGAAAGTGGACATGGATCTGGTGAGCAGTAGGCTGTGAGAAAGTGGACATGGATCTGGTGAGCAGTAGGCTGTGAGGAAGTGGACATGGATCTGGTGAGCAGGAGGCTGTGAGGAAGTGGACATGGATCTGGTGAGCAGAAAAAGTTGTTGTTTGGCAGTACTTTCAGTCAAAAGAAGGCCATTCAAGTCCAGCTACATGTTCAATCTGTTCAATGCTGATTGGTCTGATGGTGGCGAGGACCCTAAACTATACACAACATGGCCGCTGTTACAACATCTGGTCTGAAACATCTGAAAGAATACGAGTTGTGAATGAAGGAATCTCCAGACAGAAGCCAGAATGCAGCAACTTCAGGTACGGCAAAGGAAGGCCAGTCCCTGTTTACTTCATTCATGTGTTTACTGGGTTCATGGTCTGAGGATGGGAGGAGGAGTCAGCACAATCTCAACCAGTGGATTCAGGATTCAGCCGAACCCCAAAAATCTGGATTCGGGGCATCCCTGGTTTTTGTATTTCTGGGTTAAATGAAGGTATTAGTTTCACAGATGCTCTTACGGTGTCTTACAGTTTTCTCTATGGATGTTTGACTGTGTGCTCTAACAGCTTAAACATCTTTTTTAATCTGTCGGTGTTGAGGTGTCCCATCGTGACAAGCTTATAACTGCCGGGAAGGAATTTGTCACCTGTGCAAGCTGTACTGTTTCTTTTTCCGTGGATGTTGTCACATTTTTGCCACGTTTATAGATAATTCTGCCTTTTAATTTTTGACAGGACAGCTAGGTGAGAAAGGGGGAAGACATGCAGGAAATCGTCACAGGTTTATTCCTCTGCGTCGAGGCATAAACCTCTCAGTACATGTGCGCTTGCTCTACCCACTGAGCCAACCCGGCCACATTTTTGCCAGGTTTATAGATAAAAACGCGAGACACTTCAGAGTCGAAGCGCTGAAAGGAAACCTATAAAATGAAGAGAACCTGGCAGAAGGAGTGGAGATTTCCATATTTGTCTCCACAAATCATTTCCTCAAGGTTATAAGCAAACGTGCAATGAGAGGTGGTTAATTTACTTTTTGGGTTTTTTTTCTGTTGATTCTGCAGCGGTGGCTGTAAAATAGGAACAGATTCTTGGCATCTTTGGGAGACTGAGTGGTTGCAAGATTCATCAGATGCTTTAACCGTTTCATTTTAGTGTTTGGAGAAGATGTGACCTGCCGAATGGATGGTTGGACACTTTCCAATCTCATTAGATGATATATTACACCGAAACACAGGTTGGGGGTTATTCATATTTGTTATACGTACCCCCTGCAGTCCTCCAGAGTACCCCTAGGTGGACACGTACCCCCTGCAGTACTCCACTGGTCAAAATCTGCACGGCTTTGTACGTCACTAGCCGAAACGAGCTGGCTAACTGCAACCGTTAGCAAGCATGCTAATGGCCTCTTTTGCCTGCAGTCTGAACGTAGCCTTAGTTCACTTATTTACATTTGAACATACAGTATAGTTTTTGTATTTCTGGGTTAAATGAAGATATTAATTTCTCAGATGCTCTTACAGTGTCTTACAGTTTTCTCTATGGATGACTGACAGTGTGCACTAACAGCTTAAACATCTTTTTTAATCTGTCGGTGGTGAGGGGTGCCATCATAGTACGAACTACGAACCTTAGTTTACTGATTTACATGTGAACATACAGTATGCTGGCTCTATACACGCTAAAAGTCCTGATTATTTACATGGATGCTGGTGGAGATATGCTGGCTCTATACACGCTAAAAGTCCTGATTATTTACATGGAGTCTGGTGGAGATATGCTGGCTCTATACACGCTAAAAGTCCTGATTATTTACATGGAGTCTGGTGGAGATATGCTGGCTCTATACACGCTAAAAGTCCTGATTATTTACATGGAGTCTGGTGGAGATATGCTGGCTCTATACACGCTAAAAGTCCTGATTATTTACATGGAGTCTGGTGGAGATATGCTGGCTCTATACACGCTAAAAGTCCTGATTATTTACATGGAGTCTGGTGGAGATATGCTGGCTCTATACACGCTAAAAGTCCTGATTATTTACATGGAGTCTGGTGTAGATATGCTGGCTCTATACACGCTAAAAGTCCTGATTATTTACATGGAGTCTGGTGGAGATATGCTGGCTCTATACACGCTAAAAGTCCTGATTATTTACATGGAGTCTGGTGGAGATATGCTGGCTCTATACACGCTAAAAGTCCTGATTATTTACATGGAGTCTGGTGGATATATGCTGGCTCTATACACGCTAAAAGTCCTGATTATTTACATGGAGTCTGGTGGAGATATGCTGGCTCTATACACGCTAAAAGTCCTGATTATTTACATGGAGTCTGGTGGAGATATGCTGGCTCTATACACGCTAAAAGTCCTGATTATTTACATGGAGTCTGGTGGAGTTTGGTGATGGTGATTTCGGGGCTGTTTCATGTTAAACTAAAAGGATCTTACTCTTTAACTAAAAGGTCTATCTCTGTAGGGATCCATCCATTCATAGTTTTGATGCCTTCAGTGAGAATCTATCTACAATGTAAATAGTCATGAAAATAAAAAGGAAACTCATTGAATGAGAAGGTGTGTCCAAACTTTTGGCCTGTACTGTATATTTTAAACATTGCTCGTGTAGTATTCAATTATTGAATGTATACTCTGTATTCCAATCTCATTAGATGATATATTACACCGAAACACAGTCCCCCTGCAGTCCTCCAGAGTACCCCTAGGTGGACACGTACCCCCTGCAGTACTCCACTGGTCAAAATCTGCACGGCTTTGTACGTCACTAGCGAAACGAGCTGGCTAACTGCAACCGTTAGCAAGCATGCTAATGGCCTCTTTTGCCTGCAGTCTGAACGTAGCCTTAGTTCACTTATTTACATTTGAACATACAGTATAGTTTTTGTATTTCTGGGTTAAATGAAGATATTAATTTCTCAGATGCTCTTACAGTGTCTTACAGTTTTCTCTATGGATGACTGACTGTGTGCACTAACAGCTTAAACATCTTTTTTAATCTGTCGGTGGTGAGGGGTGCCATCATAGTACGAACGTAGCCTTAGTTTACTGATTTACATGTGAACATACAGTATGCTGGCTCTATACACGCTAAAAGTCCTGATTATTTACATGGAGTCTGGTGGAGATATGCTGGCTCTATACACGCTAAAAGTCCTGATTATTTACATGGAGTCTGGTGGAGATATGCTGGCTCTATACACATTAAAAGTCCTGATTATTTACATGGATGCTGGTGGAGATATGCTGGCTCTATACACGCTAAAAGTCCTGATTATTTACATGGAGTCTGGTGGAGATATGCTGGCTCTATACACGCTAAAAGTCCTGATTATTTACATGGAGTCTGGTGGAGATATGCTGGCTCTATACACGCTAAAAGTCCTGATTATTTACATGGAGTCTGGTGGAGATATGCTGGCTCTATACACGCTAAAAGTCCTGATTATTTACATGGAATCTGGTGGAGATATGCTGGCTCTATACACGCTAAAAGTCCTGATTATTTACATGGAGTCTGGTGGAGATATGCTGGCTCTATACACACTAAAAGTCCTGATTATTTACATGGAGTCTGGTGGAGATATGCTGGCTCTATACATGCTAAAAGTCCTGATTATTTACATGGAGTCTGGTGTAGATATGCTGGCTCTATACACACTCAAATTCCTAATTATTTACATGGAGTCTGGTGGAGATATGCTGGCTCTATACACGCTAAAAGTCCTGATTATTTACATGGAGTCTGGTGGAGATATGCTGGCTCTATACACGCTAAAATTCCTAATTATTTACATGGAGTCTGGTGGAGATATGCTGGCTCTATACACGCTAAAAGTCCTGATTATTTACATGGAGTCTGGTGGAGATATGCTGGCTCTATACACGCTAAAAGTCCTGATTATTTTCATGGAGTCTGGTGGAGATATGCTGGCTCTATACACGCTAAAAGTCCTGATTATTTACATGGAGTCTGGTGGAGATATGCTGGCTCTATACACGCTAAAAGTCCTGATTATTTACATGGAGTCTGGTGGAGTTTGGTGATGGTGATTTCGGGACTGTTTCATGTTAAACTAAAAGGATCTTACTCTTTAACTAAAAGGTCTATCTCTGTAGGGATCCATCCCATCATTTTGTCAGACTTTTAGAATAACAATCTGAGTCTGTCAGCGGCAAAATGAGCACTTAAGTGAACGTAAATACAAGCTGGTCAATAACCCTATTAACTTACAGTGAAGCTTGTTGTGTTATTTGGTATAAATAGAGCAGTACTTATCAGCCAACGTACAGAGTTTTGTTGAAATGTTTATTTTTCCAAATCTTAAAATGTCTCGAAGGTGTAGTCGGAAAAACAAAGTTTGTTGTTGTGAATGTTTGGACCCAAAGTGATGCTGAGTTCCTCGAGCTCACCTGTCCATCACACAGAGCGGCTGCTGCTGTAATGTCTTTTTCCTCTGAGACGGTACTTAGTGGATTAAAAAGGAATCAGAGATCAGTTGGGCTCTTTTTAATGGGCTGTGTTTTGCTCAGATCGCAGCAGATAAGCGGATTAACTCGGAGCAAGAACACAGGTTTTCTCATTTATGTCCAATGTTGTGCGATAGAAGTGATTCACAGCAAGGGAAAGAAAGTATTGGAATTGCTTTGGATTATTTCCAAGTCTCGCAAAATGGCACAAGCACATTTTTATTTCTTATTTCAGAGATAAGTCAGAGCCGGTTAGTGCATAATAGGAACCGTTGCATCGGGCTGGATGGACCCAGTCTTTTCCTTTGGTTTGTGAAAGACTAAAGTTTACATTTTTTTGTACATTTTAATGTAAAAGACATAAATATTTGGTGGGGGGTTAAGGGTTCCTTCCTTCTATGAAAAGGTGTTTTTTCAATAATAATAAAAATGCGCACATCACATAATTTTTGGACCATTATTCTCACCATATCTGTGTCTAAATGTTAGAAAAGCTAGAACAGATCATGAATAAATAACACTCAAAAAGCCTAAAGACAGAACTTGCTGAAGAAGTCCCCTGGGGACAAAGATCCAACCATAGATATAGAACAATAGATATGACATGAATGTCATAACTAATGGTATAACTGTCCGCCATCTTACTAGAGTACTGTTTACTATTGTCACCTATGGCAGCAAGTATGAATTACATGTCATATCTATTGTTCTATATCTATGGATCCAACCAATCAGATGTGAGGAATGTCAGGGATTCATTCAGCTTATTCCCACCTTACACCAAACCACTTGTTGTAGTGATTCCTTTGGCGAGACAAATCTTACATCTGGGGATGAAATCCTGAGAGTTGGGCGGACGCGTACAGGCAGGCAGACAGACAGACAGACAGAAAGACAGACGCACACACACACACAGACAAAGGTGGTCATACAACTCAGTCTGCACGTTCAGACAAAATCCAAGTTGTTTGATATTATAGAAAGTTTAGATCTTCTGGTTTGTGAGTTAAAAACTCACAAACTGTTGAAGGAGAAACTCTTGAGTGTGGAGCCTCAGTGATCCAGCCAGACCACTGGAGGTCAGCAGCACACTGTGTGTGTGTGTGTGTGTGTGTGTGTGTGTGTGTGTGTGTGTGTGTGTGTGTGTGTGTCTGAGTGTGTGTGTGTGTGTCTCTGAGTGTGTGTGTGTGTGTCTCTGAGTGTGTGTTTGTGTGTCTCTGAGTGTGTGTGTGTGTGTGTCTCTGAGTGTGTTGTGTTCATCACGGAGCCTCAGTGATCCAGCCAGACCACTGGAGGTCAGCAGCTGTGTGTGTGTGTGTGTGTGTGTGTGTGTGTGTGTGTGTGTGTGTGTGTGTGTGTGTGTGTGTGTGTGTGAGGTGTGTGTGTGTGTGTGTGTGTGTGTGTGTGTGTGTGTGTGTGTGTGTGTGTGTGTGTGTGTGTGTGTGTGTGTGTGTGTGTGTGTGTGTGTGTGTGTGTGTGTGTGTGTGTGTGTGTGTGTGTGTGTGTGTGTGTGAGTAGTTTCCAAACTCTTCCACATCCAGGACCCTAGACAATTGCAGTTTATTCTGTAGACTTTTTTTTTTTTTCCTTTTTAAGCAGCATTATTAATCATGTGAGGGAGTTTATTCCACAGACTAATCTCTTAGCATTAAAAAACATTTCTTCCAGAAGGCTGAGTCTGTTCATCCTGTTTGTCTGTCTCTCGGCCGCGGCCCTTCATCAGCACGTATATCTAAATTAGTGGGCCAATGTTTCCCCTCACCTCCACCCTGGAACAGGACGATCGCTGGCCGGTTGAGTCAAAGCCGTGATAAGTTTCTCTGTAATGAAGCCGAGTAATTCAGCCGCAGCTCCCCCGGCAGACAGCTTTCTGGCTGTGGGACAGCCGCTGTTTCACACTGATTGGACCATTGACGTTAGTAATGAGCTTGCAGAGTCCCCGACACACACGCACACACACACACACACACACACACACACACACACACACACACACACACACACACACACACACACACACACACACACACACACACACACACACACACACACACACACACACACACACACACACAGAGACACACACACAGAGAGAGACACACACACACAGAGAGAGAGACACACACACAGACAGACACACACACAGAGAGAGAGAGAGAGACACACACACAGAGACAGACACACACACACACACACAGAGAGAGAGAGAGAGACACACACACACACAGAGACAGACACACACACACACACACACACACACACACACACACAGCGAGACACACACACACACACAGAGAGACACAGACAGAGACACACACACACACAGAGAGAGACACACACAGGGACACAGAGAGAAACAGACACACACACACACACACAGAGACACACACAGGGACACACAAAGACACAGAGAGAGAGAGAGACACACACACAGAGACAGACACACACACACAGCGAGAGACCGAGACAAAGAGACACAGAGAGACACACACACACACACACACACACACACACACACACACACACACACACAGAGAGACACACACAGAGACACACACACACAGACACACAGAGAGACACTTACACACACACAGACACACACGCAATCATACAAAATAAAAAGCAATCCAACATCACATTATACAACGTAAACAAAGTAGCCTTCATAAAATGAGCAGTGGTGAAAGTTATTATAGTCCACGGATGTATTAAGAGAAAGTTATAATCTAGCTAGTCATGTTATGATGGGAAGTGGAAGTGACTATGCTCTTCTTCTCCGTTTTTGGTGAATTTCTGTAGCAGAAACAGCGCTGCCTATAGGCCTGAAGTAGCGTATTGAGTCATTTACAAATGGATTTGTTACGACGCAACTATTCTTGTAAACGAATCCAGGGAAGACGGGTAAAAAAAAGATTGTTTTGGTACGTGTGGATTCTGTCATCAAGCATGTGCATGGCCCCAGTTATTATACACTACTGCTGCACGCTGTGCTCTCACATGACATGGCACTTTATAGGCTTTTATTCCTTGCAATGTTCTTATTAACCCTTTATAGGGCACTCATTGAAATCTTTGGAAATTCTAAATTGTAACCTCAAAAAGGTAATGGGGGGGGATGGTACAGGACATTTAATAAAAAAAAAAAAAAAAAAAAAGTTATCAATATTTTTCATGTTTGTATTGCAAATCAAGGTCAATGAAGTTACCATATATGAGCACTTGCCTGTCTAGAGTGAACAAAAATTACCCAGAATGAATTTTAAAAATTATGTGAAACACACACAACCTGCAAGGAACATTTATTTAGAGACATCTCTGTCTTGAGGTAGGCTACTGATACTGGCTTGACTGTCATACAAGAAAAACTCTTAACATCATAACTAAACATGGTAAGTTGATTTAACTCACAAATTATTTGGTTGAATAGTCGTGTTAAAAATTTGAGATTGTTGTTATTTGTATAGCATTTCTAAAAATCAGAGTTGGCCTAATATTGACTTAAAAGCATATACCTTTTGCAGCTGTCTGCTCGGCTCTTTTATGGGGAGAGGGATACCGTTGTTGTTCCCGTAAACCCTGCCAGAGATGATGATAGCTCAGAGGAAGAAGACAACGATGTGGCAGATCCCGACTTCCTTCCACGCACCCACAACCTGGACATTGATGGCCCTTCTGCCAAAAGGAAGTGCATGGGGCCTGCAGTGGAGGTGCTTGTAGATGAGGACCTGGGCGAAAATGATGACAATCAAGAGCCGGCACCAACAGCAAAGAGGCTCACCAACAAAAGGGAGCCAGAACCCCAGGAACCCTCTAGAAGAAGGTTGACCTGGATTACCACCTCGACTTCATCCAAAGTCCATTTGATTATTTCAGCAGGTACTTCAGTGAAGTAATCCAAGACCTATCATATCAAACCAATTAGCGTAGCCCAGATGAACATCAACACCACCTTTGCCACCACTGATGATGAAATTATGAACTTTGTGGCTCATAATTTCTAACTCAGTGGGGCAAAGGGGTGTTGATGTTCATCTGGGCTGCATATAAGTTGGTTTGATATGTTATGTGCGAGATTACTTATTACGACTGAAGTACCTGCTGAAATAATCAAATGGACTTTGCATGAAGTCAGGGGGAATGTGCTGGTATTCAGGCAGGGGTGGGTTTTCCAGATCAACCTTCTTCTAGAGGGTTCCTGGGGTTCTGGCTCCCTTTTGATGGTGAGCCTTTTTTGCTGTTGGTGCCGGCTCTTGATTGTCATCTACAAGCACCTCCACTGCAGGCCCCATGCACTTCCTTTTGGCAGAAGGGCCCTCAATGTCCAGGTTGTGGGTGCGTGGAAGGAAGTCGGGATCTGCCACATCGTTGTCTTCTTCCTCTGAGCTATCATCATCGCTGGCAGGGTTTACGGGAACAACAACGGTATACCTCTCCCCATAAAAGAGCGGAGCAGACAGCTGCAAAAGGAATATGCTTTTAAGTCAATATTAAGTCAAAGGAAAACAGTAACAGTGTAATTTAGATCTACTGGAAAAAAAAAAAAAGAGTATTGACATAGAAAATATAAAAACAGAAAAATCAATTATAATTACTGGTAGCACCACTTATATTTACTCATAGTTGTGTTTTATCACAAACTAATATTGAGTAATTAAAATGAATTCACACAGTACTAGGCCTCACACTAAAAATAAGCACCTATGTATGCCATTTAACTATAATAAAAAACCTACATTCATAGACATATGTCTAAAAATGGACACTTGTGCCACTCATGCTAGTCTTAGGTGAACGGGGCATATATATATATATATATATATATATATATATATATATATATATATATATATATATATATATATATATATATATCAAATATGGTGCATTTAGATTTCAGCCCAACATTAAGCTAATTTTTAGAAATGCTGTGCAAATAACAACAATCTCAATCTTTAACACAACTATTCAACCAAATAATTTGTGAGTTACATCAACTTACCACGTTTAGTTATGATGCTATTACCATAGCTGTGGAAGAAGCCAGGTTCAAAAATGATGATATTTATGATTTCTGCAAGATGGCTGTGTTTGAGGTGCTCCAGGCCACTGCTGATTGTTCAGATGCCATGATGTCAATATCTGTCAGATAGCTTGATCTCCCCTGATTGGCTGAGAGAAAACCACATGACTCCACAACTCCAAATGGAGGCAAAGGCATTTTGAGTGTGTGCGGAAGTGACTAAATATGGTTACTTGCCCCATGTTTGTATGCCTCAGGGAACTGCCACCTAAATGTCATTATATTGTTGTCTGACCCCTCAGTATAATGGCAGTAAATCTGCTGTGACTCGATCAGAACCTGTTTTGTTTTGAGCAGCTGCTTTTAGAAACATTGCGTGGTGTGTTTTATTGATCATATCCAGAGTCTGCATGGTTTATGAAGATACTAAAAGTGACACTCTGGGAGTGTGTGATGAAGCACATGTCATAGCTGAGAGAGAGAGAGAGAGAGAGAGAGAGAGAGAGAGAGAGAGAGAGAGAGAACTCTGACACATCCTCCATAACAACGTCCTTGTTATTGATGAGAGAGGGAGGGAGGGAGAGAGAAAAGGAGATGTTTACTGTATTATTATATCAGATGTATTTACTCCTTGATGTTTGTTTTTATGCTTTCGCAACACATGTATTTTTTTGTCATGCCAATAAAGCAACATGAAATTGAAAATTGGGAGAGTGAGAGAGAAAAGGAGAGAGAGAGGGGAAGAGAGACAGGGGAAAGGAGAGAGTTTGAGGAAGAGGGAGAGAGAGGAGGGGGGAGAGAGAGGAAGAGAAGGAAAGGGAGAGAGGGAAAATGAGAGGGAGGAAGAGAGGGAAAATCAGACAGGGGACAGGAGAGAGAGAGGGAGGAAGAGAGGGAGGGAGAGAGGGAAAATTAGACAGGGGGACAGGAGAGAGAGAGGGAGGAAGAGAGGGAGGGAGGGAGGAAGAGAGGGAGGGAGAGAGGAAGAGGGAAAATGAGAGGGAGAGAGAGGGAGAGAGGGAAAATGAGAGGGAGGAAGAGTGAAAATTAGACGTGGGAAAAGGGGAGAGGGAGGGAGAGAGGAAGAGAGCGAGAGAGAGAGGGAGGGAGGAAGAGAGGGAGGGAGGAAGAGAGGGAGGGAGAGAGGAAGAGAGAGGGAAGAGAGAGAGGAAGAGAGCGAGAGAGGAAGAGAGGGAAAGGGAGAGAGGGAAAATGAGAGGGAGAGAGAGGAAGAGAGGGAAAGGGAGAGAGGAAGAGAGAGGGAAAGGGAGAGAGGAAGAGAGAGGGAAAGGGAGAGAGGAAGAGAGGGAAAGGGAGAGAGGAAGAGAGAGGGAAAGGGAGAGATGAAGAGAGAGGGAAAGGGAGAGATGAAGAGAGAGGGAAAGGGAGAGAGGAAGAGAGAGCGAGAGAGGGAGGGAGGGAGGGAGGAAGAGGGAGAGAGGAAAAGAGAGGGAAAGGGAGAGAGGAAGAGAGAGCGAGAGAGAGGAAGAGAGGGAAAGGGAGAGAGGGAAAATGAGAGGGAGTGAGAGGGAAAATTAGACAGGGAAAAGAAGAGATCTGGAAGCATCCCATTACTGACCACCAGGGGGCTCTGGGGGGAAACATCTGGAAGCATTCCATTAATTCAATTTTATTTATAGTATCAAATCATAACAAGAGTTATCCCGAGACACTTTACAGATACAGTAGGTCTAGACCACACTCCAGGACCATTTTAAAAAGACAGTCAAATCTTACCTTCATTTAAGTTAATTATTATGAGGTTTCTGATTGTGTGTTTTTGTGAATGTAACCAACTTTAATGTTAACCATGTAATATATTGTAATATATAATTTTGTTTTCAAGATATTTCTCTATTTGCTTGGTTGTTGTTGTTTTTCAATTAATTTTATTTGTAATTTTTGTTTTTATTACTTAGTTTTGTTGGCATGTATTTTTTTTATTTTCTTTTTTTCTTAAAAAAAATTTTTTTCTTCTTCTGTAAATGCTATGAAATGTTTTAATATTGTTTGATTAAATGTAGTGTTGGACCCCAGGAAGACTAGCTGGTCATCAAGGCGTCAGCTAATGGGGATCCTTAATAAACTAAACTAAACTAAACATCTGGAAGCATCACAGTACTGACCACCAGGGGGCTCTGGGGGGGGAAACATCTGGAAGCGAACCAACGTGTAGGCTTGGCTGTAGTTTTTTTTAATTTTCTGTGGCCTTCCATCCTCTCTGCTGTCAAAGCCGTCTTTCTGTGTAGCACTTCATTGTGTCGGAGCAGCCAGAGAAGTGGACATTGCATGGGTGTAATCGCACAAAGGGCCTCTTTGTCTCCTTAAAAGCCTGACTGGCCGGCTGGCTGCTTCGGTAGCAGAGGAATCGCTGCCTGTTTGTCTCTGCTGGTTAACTGAGGCTGCCACATGCAAAACATGTGTGTCACGCTGGAGCTTTTTTATGTTTTTTTTAAAATTTATTTTTAGGAAATGTTGACAGCTGAACTGAGACTTTGTTCTGTTGGTGCTGTGCAGAGGGCGGTGACTCAAAACACCGAGCATGAGGTGGAAACGGAGGGATTACCGTACAACTGTGTACACAATGTGTGAATGGTTGCCTGGTAACGGAGTTAAACACATGACTAATCTTCGCTGGTCCAGATGTTTGAAGCTGACGGCTGATCGTTCCGACTTCAGCTGTTGGAGTTACACTTTCAAACTCCGAGAAGTCGGCAGATATCTTCAACTGCAAACATTGTAGTGTTTAGTTTATGGTGGTAGAGAGGGAGTGAGACAGGAGAGGGAGAGAGAGAGATGGGGGAGAGACATGAGAGGGAGGGAGGGACAGAGAGAGAGACAGGAGAAGTAGAGAGAGACAGGGGAAGGAGGGAGAGAGACTGGAGAGAGAGACCGGTGAGGGAGAGAGAGACAGGAGAGGGAGAGAGACGGGAGAGAGGGAGAGAGAGAGACGAGGGAGAGAGGGAGAGGGAGAGAGACATGAGAGGGAAGGAGGGAGAGAGAGACAGGAGGAGGGAGAGACAGGAGAGGGAGAGACGAGAGGAAGGGACACAGGAGAGGGAGAGAGAGACAGGAGAGGGAGAGAGAGAGAGAGAGAGAGAGAGAGAGACGGTAGAGGAGAGAGAAGGAGAGAGACGGGAGAGGGAGAGAGAGAGAGGAGAGGGAGGGAGAGAGAGCGAGAGAGAGGGGAGGGAGAGAGACGGGAGAGGGAGAGAGACATGAGAGGGAAGGAGAGAGAGAGAGACAGGAAAAGGAGAGAGACAGGGGAAGGAGGGAGAGAGACAGGAGAGGGAGAGAGACAGGAGAGGGAGAGAGAGACAGGAGAAGGAGAGAGAGAGAGACAGGAGAGGGAGAGAGAGACAGCTTTTTTGGTTTTATAAAGTCCCTTTATTGGACCATTTCCAGATAAGATTCACAGTCACCTGTTTTCCTGGGGAAAAAAATTCTAAATAATAAGTACTGGGATGCACCGAATCCAGGATTCGAATTTGGCTGAATATTGGGCTTTTTGACGGGGTTTTGGTTTCTGCTGAACCATAGAATTTTTTCCCAGGGAACCGAACCCTACGCTTCCACTAGGCGCGCTACGCTGGTCACCGTAGTGACGGCACCGTTGGTTACGGGAAGGTGTTTACGTAGGTGGAGCGTTCAATGTAGTAAACTGTGAGAAAGTGGACATGGATCTGGTGACCAGTAGGCTGTGAGCAAGTGGACATGGATCTGGTTCAATGCAGTAGGCTGTGAGGAAGTGGACATGGATCTGGTGAGCAGTAGGCTGTGAGCAAGTGGACATGGATCTGGTGAGCAGTAGGCTGTGAGCAAGTGGACATGGATCTGGTGAGCAGTAGGCTGTGAGCAAGTGGACATGGATCTGGTTCAATGCAGTAGGCTGTGAGGAAGTGGACATGGATCTGGTGAGCAGTAGGCTGTGAGCAAGTGGACATGGATCTGGTTCAATGCAGTAGGCTGTGAGAAAGTGGACATGGATCTGGTGAGCAGTAGACTGTGAGAAAGTAGACATGGATCTGGTTCAATGCAGTAGGCTGTGAGGAAGTGGACATGGATCTGGTGAGCAGTAGGCTGTGAGAAAGTGGACATGGATCTGGTGAGCAGTAGGCTGTGAGGAAGTGGACATGGATCTGGTGAGCAGTAGGCTGTGAGGAAGTGGACATGGATCTGGTTCAATGCAGTAGGCTGTGAGGAAGTGGACATGGATCTGGTGAGCAGTAGGCTGTGAGAAAGTGGACATGGATCTGGTGAGCAGTAGGCTGTGAGGAAGTGGACATGGATCTGGTGAGCAGTAGGCTGTGAGGAAGTGGACATGGATCTGGTGAGCAGAAAAGGTTGTATTTTGGCAGAACTTTCAGTCAAAAGAAGGCCATTCAAGTCCAGCTACATGTTCAATCTGTTCAATGCTGATTGGTAGGCTGTGAGAAAGTGGACATGGACCTGGTGAGCAGAAAATGCAATACATATATATTTTGGACCCTTATTATTTCCTGTACACGTTGGGGAGGGGTGATTGCTGCCGAGGACTCTGCCTACGTGGGGCACACGCTCTACCACGTGACCTAGAAGTCACGTGAAGAGAATTGTATTGACTAATTGATTAGTTGATTTAATCACAGACAGATCTGTAAATCTGAGTTTCTCCGCAAAGAGTCATGCAAAAGCACCACTTTAATTCTTGTGTTTACCAGAGATGTGCTCGTACGTTTCTTGGAAATAAGTCATTCAGCATGAAAAAAAGCATCAAATATGACTAATGGACTACAGAAATATAAGTTGACTAAGACCAAAACGACCGATTAGTCGACTAGTCCACTAAGAGGGAGCAGCCCTGCTGACCACAGAGCTAATTGACAGACAGGGGGATGTTGGGAGTTGGAGTTGTGACAGCTCTGTGCGATCAGGCCTCTTCGCTCCAATGTGTGTCTGGGTTTCGTGACTCGCCCGGAGCTTTTGACCGAGGCTGTCAAGGAACGGCCTTTATGTGTAACACCTCTCTCTCTCTCTCTCTCTCTCTCTCTCTCTCTCTCTCTCTCTCTCTCTCTCTCTCTCTCTCTGTGCTGTGTTACAGGTCGGCTGTACGCCATGCAGACCGGCATGAAGCTGGACAGTAAAACTCCAGAGTGCCGGAAGTTCCTGGTCAAGCTCATGGACCAGCTGGAGACGGTGAGTCAGACCTTCTTCACTACCGTTAGGCCTGGTTTATGGTTATGGTTCTGTAGAGGCTCCACGAAGATCTTTCACCATAGCCTGAAGTGTGTGTGTGTGTGTGTGTGTGTGTGTGTGTGTGTGTGTGTGTGTGTGTGTGTGTGTGTGTGTGTGTGTGTGTCACTTATTTGGAGCAGTAGGCTAGTTGGAACCAGTTACCTGCAGGATCTGTGCTAGGCTAAGCTAATGCTGGAGCCGTCAGACAGCGTTACAGCACACACAGAGATGAGAAGGGTATGTATGGACTAGTCTAACTCTGGGGGTTACAGTGAATAAGATAAAGTCCCAATAAGAGATGAGAAGGGTATTTAAGGACTAGTCTAGGGCTGGGCGATATGGACCAAAAGTCATATCCCGATATATTTTGGCTGAATATCGATATACGATATATATCCCGATATTTTTTTCCGCAAAGTGAGAGCAAATGTTCAGTCAAAGCCAAAATCAAATATGACATGTCACAAGTAGTTTCATAGAAACAGTTGCAAAATCAAATAAATAATAAACCGGTTTCTTCACCTGGTTCATGATTAAATGCTCAGCTGTTCAAATAATAAAATGTAAACCTAAATACTGTATAACAGGAGTACCTTTTTTGAAATCAAAGCTCCATATTTGTGATTCGTTCCAAAAGGTCAATTAAGCTTTTGATATTAATATAATCTACTTTGTTCAAAATGTAATGCCTCATGCCTGTAAGCCTAGGTTTATAGTCCCATTCTTCCACTTGATACTGCTTCCACTTAAGTAAACTAAAAGATGAACTATCGACTACAAAACAAAGAAACTAATTAATGTGTTAATACAAAGAATATTTATTATGATCGGTTCACAGATCTGAGTTCAAACGGAAACTTCACCCTTCTGAACTAAGAGTTTCTGCTTCAGGGTGAAGTTTAAAACAGACTGAAATGTCCAGGCTCATTCCTCCACTATTTATTTCTGTATGTATTTATGCGTTACGTGTCATTTTAACGAGCACTGAGCTCCAGATCCTGCAGCTGCAGGCGGTCTCTGCTGCCCCGCTGTAGCTTCTCTCCGTCCGCCTGCCGCCGGCAAACTTAGTGGAACTTTCCGCCCGATATCGACATACAGGTCGTCCTGGACTACGTGTAAGATCCTACCGATCACCACTCTGTCTTTGGCTGGTCCGATCTGGATCAGCGGGGACCAGCGCAGCAGCGAGGCAAAGCTGTGTTTTTTACGGGGAAGAGACGCTGCGGCCCGGCCACGGAGCTCTCCGCCTCCCGCTGCCGCCCGGAGCTCAGGTTGCTGGTCAAGGCGGCATACATAATCATAAAACACATTGTCACCTGTTAAATGTTATTCATTGCTGTTTGTTCTTTTCATTTCCTCTATCGAACATAATTAAGCAGTACAAAAGTCCGGCATCTTTAGCGTTGATCTGAATGCTTCGGACCCCTGTTCCAAGATGGCGGCGGTTTTGACGTATGTTTAGAACCTCAAGGCGACATCTGTGTATATATCTATGGGAGCAAGGATCACATTTGAACAATATCGATATATGCGATATGGTCTAATTCCATATCTCATTTAAAAATATATTGATATATTTATTATATCGATATATCGCCCAGCCCTAGACTAGTCTAACTCTGGGGGTTACAGTGAATAAGATAAAGTCCCAATAAGAGATGAGAAGGGTATGTATGGACTAGTCCAACTCTGGGGGTTACAGTGAATAAGATAAAGTCCCAATAAGAGATGAGAAGGGTATGTATGGACTAGTCTAACTCTGGGGGTTACAGTGAATAAGATAAAGTCCCAATAAGAGATGAGAAGGGTATGTATGGACTAGTCTAACTCTGGGGGTTACAGTGAATAAGATAAAGTCCCAATAAGAGATGAGAAGGGTATGTATGGACTAGTCCAACTCTGGGGGTTACGGTGAAGAAGCTAAAGTCCCAATAAGTCGCCGTGTTCCTTTTAAGCATCTGCCTTTTTAAGATTTTTAATGATTTTTGTGATGAGGAATCTGGGAGAAAATGCTCCACCTCCATGTGGTCCGACCAGACGTTTAACAAACAGGGAAAAAGCAAAAACAAGAAAGTGGAGAAAGCTACAAAAGCGTTGGAAAAAGCGTCCATAAAGCAGCACAAATGTCTTTAAAAAATGTTGAAAAACGGCAGAAAAGGCAAAAGAAAGGACAGGAGTTAAGAGGAGTTTAGAGGAGGTGAATGGGAGCAGAGCAGGTGGAGGTTTTTATGGAGGTGAGGAGGAGACACAGTAGGGGGGAGTCCCTCAGCGACGCTGGACTCACTTTACGATCACTAAGAGCCAATTAGAGGAAGCCGGGGACCAGGATGAAAACACAGCACACACACACACACACACACACACACACACACACAGAGACAC
>NC_041348.1:31177632-31180132 GCF_004354835.1 Perca flavescens
TCTGCTAATAGCGCTGTTTACACAACTAGCCCACGGCATGCTACTCTGCTAATAGACATGTTTTACACAACTAGCCTACAGCATGCTACTCTGCTAATAGCCATGTTTTACACAACTAGCCTACAGCATGCTACTCTGCTAATAGCCATGTTTTACACAACTAGCCTACAGCATGCTACTCTGCTAATAGCCATGTTTTACACAACTAGCCTACAGCATGCTACTCTGCTAATAGCCATGTTTTACACAACTAGCCTACAGCATGCTACTCTGCTAATAGCCATGTTTTTTACACAACTAGCCTACAGCATGCTACTCTGCTAATAGCCATGTTTTACACAACTAGCCTACAGCATGCTACTCTGCTAACAGCCATGTTTTACACAACTAGCCTACAGCATGCTACTCTGCTAATAGCCATGTTTTACACAACTAGCCTACAGCATGCTACTCTGCTAACAGCCATGTTTTACACAACTAGCCTACAGCATGCTACTCTGCTAATAGCCATGTTTTACACAACTAGCCTACAGCATGCTACTCTGCTAATAGCCATGTTTTACACAACTAGCCTACAGCATGCTACTCTGCTAATAGCCATGTTTTACACAACTAGCCTACAGCATGCTACTCTGCTAACAGCCATGTTTTACACAACTACCCTACAGCATGCTACTCTGCTAACAGCCATGTTTTACACAACTAGCCTACAGCATGCTACTCTGCTAATAGCCATGTTTTACACAACTAGCCTACAGCATGCTACTCTGCTAATAGCCATGTTTTACACAACTAGCCTACAGCATGCTACTCTGCTAATAGACATGTTTTACACAACTAGCCTACAGCATGCTACTCTGCTAATAGCCATGTTTTACACAACTAGCCTACAGCATGCTACTCTGCTAATAGCCATGTTTTACACAACTAGCCTACAGCATGCTACTCTGCTAATAGCGCTGTTTACACAACTAGCCTACAGCATGCTACTCTGCTAATAGCCATGTTTTACACAACTAGCCTACAGCATGCTACTCTGCTAATAGCGATATTTTACCAACAAGCTAAAGCGAAAGCTGTGGGTTTGTAGTCTGTTTATTAGTTTGCTTCTAATCTTTGGAAGCTAGCTGCTGCCGGTTCAAACCGGCTCCTCCCCCCAGCATGGCTACTTAATATGCATGTGAATGACGTCATCATGCATTCTTTATTCTTTCTCCTCACCGTAGATATATCTATGCTCCTCACTGTGTATTAGGCTTCTGGAAACGTGTCCCCCAGAACAGTGTGGTTGAATAGCCCTTCTGTAAGCTTCATATAGTCACATCTACCCTCTGGTCAGTGAACAGCTCTTTTGCATATCCAGTGCAAAGAGCCAGAGGCAAGAAGGGGAATGGGGGGAAAAATATTAACATTTGGGCCTCCAAAAATGTACTATTGTAATGCTGTTTTTTTAAGGGTCTTGGAATTTGGCAATACATTTCTTTGCTTTTTCTAAAAAAGGAAACCTGTCTTTTGTATATATACAAGCTACAGGTTTCCCTTTTTTTTAGTAAACAGCAATAATAAATATTTACTATTGCTGCTTACTAAGTATTTCTTACTAAGTGTTTCTTATCCGATTACTCGATTAATCGATGGAATAAGCGGTAGAATATTCGATTACAAAAATAATCGATAGCTTCAGCCCTAGTTGTTTATTTCTAAAGAAACCCGACAACTAGGGCTGCTCGATTATGGAAAAAAATATGATCACGATTATTTTGGTCAATATTGAAATCACGATAATTTAAAACGATTGCTCGTTGACTTCTGGAAAGATGTTGCAATTATTGAACTTAAAAACTGTGGAAAAAGTTAAATCAAGAGTAAAAAACACATATGCAACACATACTTTTCCTGTTATAACTTAATTTTTTCATTCAAAACACAAGAGAAAATAAGAGTTTACTTGCAAAACGTAATGAGTTAAATAATTGTTTTTCTCAATTATTCTGTTTTTGTGATCACTGGGAGACAAAATCATAATCGCGATTACATTTCGATTAATTGCACAGCCCTAACGACAATGTATAAAAGGCTCCATTACCTTGTAGCTCACGTTATGGCTCCGTAGCAGACGCTTTTATAAAAACAGGCTAACGATTGGGTCATAACCACGAGACTTACTGTCACACAGTAGAGGAATTACCGTATAGTACAGGAGAAGCTCACAGGCAGTTTGGACTTCCATTAGCTGTTTAGGTTTAATTACTAATGTTAACTAGCATGTTAGTGACCAGTAATTAGCCTGTGTCTATGTTATCTCCTTACATATACCTACACTCTCCGTCTCTGTGAGATTGGGAATGATTGAGATTTCTCTCGGCACAGCTACCAGAAGACTTCACACTTTCAGACATGTTGCTCAAGTCACATCTACAGTACAGGCCAAAAGTTTGGACACACCTTCTCATTCAATGCGTTTCCTTTTTATTTTCATGACTATTTACATTGTAGATTC
>NC_041348.1:31197632-31207632 GCF_004354835.1 Perca flavescens
CCTGTAGAGGAGCTATTGTAATGCATGATGTAAAGGCTAGAAAGAGCCTCTAGAGGAGCTATTGTAATGCATAATGTAAAGGCTAGAAAGAGCCTCTAGAGGAGCTATTGTAATGCTTGATGTAAAGGCTAGAAAGAGCCTCTAGAGGAGCTATTGTAATGCACGATGTAAAGGCTAGAAAGAGACTCTAGAGGAGCTATTGTAATGCTTGATGTAAAGGCTAGAAAGAGCCTCTAGAGGAGCTATTGTAATGCATGATGTAAAGGCTAGAAAGAGCCTCTAGAGGAGCTATTGTAATGCTTGATGTAAAGGCTAGAAAGAGCCTCTAGAGGAGCTATTGTAATGCACGATGTAAAGGCTAGAAAGAGACTCTAGAGGAGCTATTGTAATGCTTGATGTAAAGGCTAGAAAGAGCCTCTAGAGGAGCTATTGTAATGCTTGATGTAAAGGCTAGAAAGAGCCTCTAGAGGAGCTATTGTAATGCATGATGTAAAAGCTAGAAAGAGCCTCTAGAGGAGCTATTGTAATGCTTGATGTAAAGGCTAGAAAGAGCCTCTAGAGGAGCTATTGTAATGCATGATGTAAAGGCTAGAAAGAGACTCTAGAGGAGCTATTGTAATGCATGATGTAAAGGCTAGAAAGACCCTCTAGAGGAGCTATTGTAATGCATGATGTAAAGGCTAGAAAGACCCTCTAGAGGAGCTATTGTAATGCATGATGTAAAGGCTAGAAAGACCCTCTAGAGGAGCTATTGTAATGCATGATGTAAAGGCTAGAAAGACCCTCTAGAGGAGCTATTGTAATGCATGATGCCAGCAGACCCTTCTCAGCTCTCGTGTACCGTGTAATGAATGACAGCGCGCACTTCTCAGCTGCTCCAGCAACGGACGCAACCAGGAAAAACTATCGGTATGGATTTTTGCCGATAACGATAGTTCCACCAATCAACTATCAGTGCCGATTAATCGGTCTACCTCTAGTCTGGAGATTCCTTCGTGCACAACTCGTATTGTTTCGGATGTTTCAGACCAGATGTTGTAACAGCGGCCATGTTGTGTATAGTTTAGGGTCCTCGCCACCACTAGACCAATCAGCATTGAACAGATTGAACATGTAGCTGGACTTGAATGGCCTTCTTTTGACTGAAAGTACTGCCAAACAACAACTTTTTCTGCTCACCAGATCCATGTCCACTTCCTCACAGCCTACTGCTCACCAGTTCCATGTCCACTTCCTCACAGCCTACTGCTCACCAGATCCATGTCCACTTCCTCACAGCCTACTGCTCACCAGATCCATGTCCACTTTCTCACAGCCTACTGCTCACCAGATCCATGTCCACTTTCTCACAGCCTACTGCTCACCAGATCCATGTCCACTTTCTCACAGCCTACTGCTCACCAGATCCATGTCCACTTTCTCACAGCCTACTGCTCACCAGATCCATGTCCACTTTCTCACAGCCTACTGCTCACCAGATCCATATCCACTTTCTCACAGCCTACTGCTCACCAGATCCATGTCCACTTTCTCACAGCCTTCTGCTCCCCAGATCCATGTCCACTTTCTCACAGCCTACTGCATTAAACGCTCCACCTACGTAAACACCTTCCCGTAATCAACGGCACTGTCTCTACGGCGACTAGCGTAGCGCACCGAGTGCAAGCGTAGGGTCCGGTTCCCTGGGAACAAAATCTAAGTTTCAGCAGAAACACAACCCCGTTAAAAAAATCCTGGATTCAGTGCATCCATAACAAAAACAGAAGATAACTTTTTAAATAGGATATTCTACTATTCGGATATTTGTTTGTTGGGGAAGGATTCCGATTATTTTTCATCAACAGTAACGTGACCTGAAAACAGCGTGTAACGTTCCTTACTAGTAACAGTTTACTTTATTTGCAATCGTTTATAAAAAGCCTTCATCTGTGATTTTTGTAATATATAATAATAGGTCCCCTTTAAAAAATCATAGAGAAAAAAAACCTGCTGGCATTGCAAATTGAACATGTAGCTGAACTTGAACTTGATCAATTTGTAAATAGGTCAATTTCACCGTCTATCAAAGTTTTAATTGACCGTAGAATGGGATCGTAACAAAACAAAAAGGAGAAGCCTTGCTGCAGCATTTTGAATTCTACCTGCTATAAATACAGCGTGTCCTTTTGGTAGTTCAAGTTCCTCTTTTAAATGCTAAAAGGCCCGACAGCAACAGCACTGAATCTCTGCAGACAAAGGCAGCATTGAGCGTCTGTCTCCCTGCCCAGGACTGTGATTATCGCTGTCCAGCGTGAGTCAGCGAGCCCTGACAGGGTCAGCGTCAGGCTGTGGCAGTTTATCGCCCACTCACGCTACAGAGAATAGGCATTCTTGTGTGGCTGGAGATAACCTGAGGAAAAGGCCAGATGTGGGTGAAGTGCATGTGGTTAAAAAGATACTCTCGCTGCCACTTTGGAAACAAGCTGACCTTCATCTGGAACCTTAAAGACTAAGTCTAAATTCCTGCAAATACCGTATGCTAGGGCTGCACGATATTAGGAAAATAGCTTATTGGGATTATTTTGACTGATATTGCGATTGCGATATGATTCACGATATTGGAGGGTGTGCAGGATACTATATGTAGGCCGGGACATGAAAAAAATCGATACACTTTAGAATAGCGATATTTAATTTTGTATAAATACTGTATCGATTTTCAAAAAGGCAATATCGATTTTTTTTTTTTATTGATTTTTTTAAACGTTCAAAAATATTAATGTAAGACGGTGGTTCACGTTTATGTTGTGTTTAAACCCCCTACAGCTAGATGGCTATGCTGAGACACACCACTAGTGTCCTTGTCTAACAGTGCCTAGCAGTACATAACAGTGCCTAGCACAGTGCCTAGCAGTACATAACAGTGCCTAACAGTGCCTAGCACAGTGCCTAGCAGTACATAACAGTGCCTAACAGTGCCTAGCACAGTGCCTAGCAGTACATAACAGTGCCTAGCAGTACATAACAGTGCCTAGCAGTGCCTAACAGGGCCTAACAGGGCCTGACTTTTGGCTAAAAGCTAACAACGTAGCTATGGCTGAACTTTGGCCTACTTTAGCATATCAACATTAGCTCACTAAGAACCTGGGAACCACAATCCCAAAAAATGTCTATGTACTGAATTGTTTACTTAAAGTAAACTTCTTTGAGTTTTATGCACATCATGTCTTTTTTTTTTAAATATCAGTTTTTCAAAAATTATACTTCTACTAAATCCCAATATATCGCCTTACGCACAATATTGAAATATATTGCAATATATTGAATCGTGATACGTATCGTATCGCCAGATTCTTGCCAATACACAGCCCTAACCACAATACTTTATTTTAGAATAGTTTGACACATATTTAACAAATATTGCGCCCCCTCTGCGATTTGGATATTGCACTAGTCCATGTTGCAATTTTGATAAAATTGTGATTAATTGTGCAGCCCTAAATGTATGCTCAGAAACACTTTATTCAATGTCCAAACTGCCTTAAGATGCTGCACAGATTGACCTCTTTGTATGTTGGAGCTATGCCTGAAGGTTTGTGTAAAAAGTGACCTCTACCGTGTGGAGATCTTTTAAGAAAAATTTGTAAATGCTGTCTCAGTGTTTCCACTATGTTGATTTGACCGTGGCGGCCCCCCGATGGCAACATTTCTGCCCCCCACTGTATCAGAAATAGGGCTGCATTGTTAGTAAATGTAAAGTAATGTAAATTCTTAGTCGACTAACACTTGATTTAAAGGTAGCTGTGATAAAACCTCTTCTGAAAAAACCCACCCTCGATCCTGAGGTCTTAGCAAACTATAGACCTATATCTAACCTTCCCTTTCTCTCCAAGATCCTTGAGAAAGTAGTTGCTAATCAGTTATGTGATTTTCTCCATAGCAACAGCTTATTTGAAGACTTTCTATCAGGATTTAGAAAGCATCATAGCACAGAGACGGCACTGGTGAAAATTACTAACAACCTTTTAACTGCTGCAGACAAAGGACTTGTCTCCATTCTTGTTTTACTAGATCTTAGTGCTGCATTTGACACTATTGACCATTCAATCCTGTTACAGAGATTAGAACACTTAGTCAGAATTAAAGGAATCGCACTAAGCTGGTTTTAGTCTTATTTCTCTGATCGATCTCATTTTGTTAATGTTAATGATAAATCCTCTAAGTACGCAAAAGTTAAACATGGCGTTCCACAAGGCTCAGTGCTTTGACCAATTTTGTTCTTCTTATATATGCTTCCTCGTGGTAATATCATTAGGAAACACTCAATTAACTATCACTGCTATGCAGACGACACCCAATTATACTTGTCAATCAAACCAGACGAAACCAGTCAGTTAGCTAAACTTCAAGCATGTATTAAAGATATAAAATCCTGGATGACCTATAATTTTCTGATGTTAAACTAACAAAACTGAAGTTATTGTGCTGGGCCCTAAACACCTCCGAACTTCATTATCTAAAGATATAGCTACTCTGTATGGTATTGTCCTGGCCTCCAGCACTACTGTCAGAAATCTAGGAGTTATTTTTGATCAGGATATATCCTTTAACGCCCATCTAAAACAATCATTGAGAACAGCCTTTTTTTTATCTTCGTAACATTGCCAAAATTAGGAATATCCTGTCTCAAAACGATGCTGAAAAACTGGTCCATGCATTCGTTACTTCCAGGCTGGACTATTGTAATTCCCTACTGTCAGGTTGCTCAAATAAGTCCCTTAAGACTCTCCAGCTGATCCAGAATGCTGCAGCACGTGTTCTGACGAGAACTAAGAAAAGAGATCATATTTCTCCTGTTTTAGCTACTCTGCATTGGCTTCCTGTGAAATTCAGGATTGACTTTAAAGTCCTTCTCCTGACCTACAAAGCCCTAAATGGTCAAGCACCATCCTATCTAGAACAGCTCTTAGTACCTTATTGTCCCACTAGAGCATTGCGCTCCCAGAATGCAGAGTTACTGGTGGTTCCTAGAGTCTCCAAAAGTAGACTGGGAGCCAGAGCCTTCAGCTACCAGGCTCCTCTCCTGTGGAACCAGCGCCCAGTCTGGGTTAGGGGGGCAGACACCATCACCACATTTAAGAGTAAACTGAAAACTCTCCTCTTTGATAAAGCTTATAGTTAAGAAGTGAGGAGTTAACCCGGCTCACCTGCTTCTCTTCGTAGTCATCAGATTTATTGATCATATAATCAATAATATAGTGAGAGTAGAGGGAGGCATGCCAGTACAGCCTCTCTCATCAATGTTTTCATGTGTTTCCTTTTGTATGCATCCTGTCCCAGAACTGCTTGTTACTAACCTAGCTCTGGGGAGTTTACTCCCCGGAGTCCTTATGTTTCTTCTTCGCATTCATTGAATTGAATTTTGTGTCTGTTAAGAGGCACAAAGGCACTCTTTATCTTATGCCCCCATAACTGCCGTTTTAGCTGAGTGGGAGCTCTCGGCATTAGCTGCAGCAGCTCCGTGTTGTTAGCACCGATTCGGCTCGTTTTTTTTGCTATCGGCAGTACTCCTATACGAAAAGCAATCAAGATTAACGCAAAACTTGCCCGGAGTTCTCCTTTAATTGACAGAGCTGTGCGCTTTGAGAGGTGGTTAAGACTAGAAAAGCACAATCTAAGTGTAGTTAATTAACCATCTGTAAAACTGAGTTTCTCCACAGTTAATCCTGCAAAAGCACCACTTTAAATCTTGTGTTTACCAGAAATGTGCTCATGAGTTTTGTGGAAATGAGTAATTAAGCATGAATAAGCATAAAAAAATGACTCATCGACTAAAGAAATTTTAGTCGACTAAGACCAAAACGACCGACTAATCGACTAAGAGGTGACAGCCCTAATTGTTAGAGTGCATGTTGGAGAACGTTTGTATTTGAGGTGCATTATGTACATGCTGAAGTAGTGACACTGCATTAAGATGATGTAATTAATAGTGGGGTTTATTGGTATTTGCTACAGAATGCATAGCCTACAGTACAGGCCAAAAGTTTGGACACACCTTCTCATTCAATGCGTTTCCTTTTTATTTTCATGACTATTTACATTGTAGATTCTCACTGAAGGCATCAAAACTATGAATGAACACATATGGAATTATGTACTTAACAAAAAAGTGTGAAATAACTGAAAACATGTCTTATATTTTAGATTCTTCAAAGTAGCCACCCTTTGCTTTTTTTGATAACTCTGCAAACCCTTGGTGTTCTCTCAATGAGCTTCATGAGGTAGTCACCTGAAATGGTTTTACCTTCACAGGTGTGCCTTGTCAGGGTTAATTAGTGGAATTATTTCCCTTATTAATAAAAAAAGCAAAGGGTGGCTACTTTGAAGAATCTAAAATATAAGACATGTTTTCAGTTATTTCACACTTTTTTGTTAAGTACATTATTCCATATGTGTCATGAAAATGAAAAGGAAACTCATTGAATGAGAAGGTGTGTCCAAACTTTTGGCCTGTACTGTACCTGTCAAGATTAAAGTCGGCCTACATAGTAACTCAAAAAATACAGTTCAATCACAACTGAGAATATGCCTCATTGTGTGTGTGAATAGAGGTGAATATATGAGTCCGTTCCGTTTAGCAGCCCCCACCGCTAAAAAAACAATCCTAAAGGAAACACTGGTTTTCTGCAGAAAATCCCCCCGACTGGAAACCTTTTCCAAACATTATTTAGAACTAATGTGTATTTTTCTTCACTAGATAGCTTCGCAGTGAGTCACATTTCTCCTGAAACTTTGCAGCGTTGACATTAAGATTCCTGTGAAATGTTATTTAATGATGAGATATGACTACCTTTCGTCCTAAACAAACACGGGATTCCCTCGGTGGGCCATTGTTCCTGAGCTGCCGGTGGAAACAGCACTTATCTGGAAGAAACAGAGACTTCTGCTTTCACTCTTATCAGCTCCGTGTCAGAGTCCATCTGCTGCCACCTCAACACGTTCGCCTTTCAGACCAGCGCTGGGCCGAACACACAGCTGCCCCACGCACCATCTCAGCTGCCCCCACGCACCATCTCAGCTGCCCCACGCACCATCTCAGCTGCCCCCACGCACCATCTCAGCTGCCCCCACGCACCATCTCAGCTGCCCCCCGCACCATCTCAGCTGCCGCACCATCTCAGCTGCCTGCACCCCCCACGCACCATCTCAGCTGCCCCCCCACCATCTCAGCTGCCCCATGCACCATCTCAGCTGCCCCATGCACCATCTCAGCTGCCCCCACGCACCATCTCAGCTGCCCCCACGCACCATCTCAGCTGCCCCCACGCACCATCTCAGCTGCCCCACGCACCATCTCAGCTGCCCCATGCACCATCTCAGCTGCCCCCACGCACCATCTCAGCTGCCCCCACGCACCATCACCATCTCAGCTGCCCCCACGCACCATCTCAGCTGCCCCATGCACCACCAGCTGCCCCCACGCACCATCTCAGCCCCCACGCACCATCTCAGCTGCCCCCACGCACCATCACCATCTCAGCTGCCCCCACGCACCATCTCAGCTGCCCCATGCACCATCTCAGCTGCCCCCACGCACCATCTCAGCTGCCCCCACGCACCATCTCAGCTGCCCCCACGCACCATCACCATCTCAGCTGCCCCACGCACCATCTCAGCTGCCCCACGCACCATCTCAGCTGCCCCCACGCACCATCTCAGCTGCCCCCACGCACCATCTCAGCTGCCCCCACGCACCATCTCAGCTGCCCCATGCACCATCTCAGCTGCCCCCACGCACCATCTCAGCTGCCCCCACGCACCATCTCAGCTGCCCCACGCACCATCTCAGCTGCCCCCACGCACCATCTCAGCTGCCCCACGCACCATCTCAGCTGCCCCATGCACCATCTCAGCTGCCCCCACGCACCATCTCAGCTGCCCCCACGCACCATCACCATCTCAGCTGCCCCCACGCACCATCTCAGCTGCCCCATGCACCATCTCAGCTGCCCCATGCACCATCTCAGCTGCCCCCACGCACCATCTCAGCTGCCCCCACGCACCATCACCATCTCAGCTGCCCCACGCACCATCTCAGCTGCCCCACGCACCATCTCAGCTGCCCCCACGCACCATCTCAGCTGCCCCCATGCACCATCTCAGCTGCCCCCACGCACCATCACCATCTCAGCTGCCCCACGCACCATCTCAGCTGCCCCCACGCACCATCTCAGCTGCCCCCACGCACCATCTCAGCTGCCCCCATGCACCATCTCAGCTGCCCCCACGCACCATCACCATCTCAGCTGCCCCACGCACCATCTCACCATCTCGCACCATCTCAGCTGCCCCACGCACCCCTCAGCTGCCCCCACGCACCATCTCACCATCTCAGCTGCCCCACGCACCATCTCAGCTGCCCCCACGCACCATCTCAGCTGCCCCCACGCACCATCTCAGCTGCCCCCACGCACCATCACCATCTCAGCTGCCCCACGCACCATCTCAGTTGCCCCACGCACCATCTCAGCTCACCATCTCAGCTGCCCCACGCACCATCTCAGCTGCCCCCACGCACCATCACCATCTCAGCTGCCCCACGCACCATCTCAGCTGCCCCCACGCACCATCTCAGCTGCCCCCCACGCACCATCTCAGCTGCCCCCACGCACCATCACCATCTCAGCTGCCCCACGCACCATCTCAGCTGCCCCCACGCACCATCTCAGCTGCCCCCACGCACCATCTCAGCTGCCCCCACGCACCATCTCAGCTGCCCCACGCACCATCTCAGCTGCCCCACGCACCATCTCAGCTGCCCCCACGCACCATCACCATCTCAGCTGCCCCACGCACCATCTCAGCTGCCCCCACGCACCATCTCAGCTGCCCCCACGTGGCTTTAGCTTTTTTAGTCGTTTGAGCAACGTTTTTGTTTTTCTTTTGGGCAGTTTTCCGCATTTTTGTCGCTGTCTCTGTCAGATTTTTTGTCATTTTTGTCACTTTTTTCAACAGTTTTGTCGCCTATTTGTTGTGAGTGTGTTTGTGTCTGTCTCTGTGTGTGTGTGTGTGTGTGTCTGTCTGTTAGTGTGTGTGTGTGTGTGTGTGTTGTGTGTGTGTGTGTGTGTGTGTGTGTGTGTGTGTTTTTATATGTGTGTGTCTGTCTCTTTGTGTCTTTGTGTGTCTGTCTGTGTTTTTATGTGTGTGTGTCTCTCTCTTTGTGTGTGTCTGTCTGTGTTTGTATGTGTGTCTGTCTGTGTGTTTGTGTCTGTCTGTGTTAGTGTGTGTGTGTGTGTCTCTTTGTGTGTGTGTGTGGTTGTGTGTGTGTGTGTGTGTGTGTTTTTATGTGTATGTCTGTCTCTTTGTGTCTTTGTGTGTCTGTCTGTGTTTTTATGTGTGTGTGTGTCTGTCTCTTTGTGTCTTTATGTGTGTCTCTCTCTTTGTGTGTGTCTGTCTGTGTTTTTATGTGTGTGTGTCTGTCTCTTTGTGTCTTTATGTGTCTGTCTGTGTTTGTGTGTGTGTGTCTGTCTCTTTGTGTCTTTATGTGTGTGTGTGTGTTTGTGTGTGTGTCTGTGATTTCAGCTGCTTTTGCTTTAGCTTTTTTAGTTGTTTGATCAACAGTTTTTCTCGCCTTTTTGTTAACATTTTTGTGGTTGTTTTTTTAAGTTTTTGTTGTGTACTTCCTGATAAACGCACCGCTAACTTAAATAGGGAATCAATGATTTAACCGTGCGGCTCTTCTAGACTTTCTAAATGTTATCGGACCGAATAAAGTGGAACGAGTCGTGTGTGTTCATCTGTGGGGGAAAAAATATTTTTGGGCCAGACGGCATCATGTGACGGACACCGAGGTTGCAATTCCCCCACAGTGTTCGATTTGCTTCAAAGCCCAGTTCCCTTAATGGACCCAGGGTTCCCCTTTAACTTCAGATCCCTGTCCCAGGGTTCATACGTTTTGAAAAAAACTGGACAAATGCAAATTCCAGGGCCTGGGAAGGTTTTGGAAAACATAAAAAGACCC
>NC_041348.1:31217632-31220132 GCF_004354835.1 Perca flavescens
AGAGAGAGAGAGAGATATTAGCAGTTATCTCCTGCAGTGGAAACGCAACTTAATGCAGGCTACACCGGGCCCATAGGAAATGAGTTAAATGTCTTTTAATACACTGGTGATGTTTGCCAGCTAACGTAACGTTAAGAGCAGAGAGGACCCTCCACATGGCAGCTGGGAGCCTCCTGACAGACTGAAAGAACACAGCTGTGCAGAGCTCCGAAACCATTATCGGCAGTGCCCTTTGGCAAACCACTGGGCCACTAAGGCTACGTTCACACCGCAAGTCTTAATGCCTGATTCTGATTTTTTGCTCAGATCTGATTTTTTTGTTTGGCTGTTCACATGACCTTTTTAACATGTGTCCTATATCAGATTCCAGCGTGAACTGTTTGTGGTTTCGAACTGACCCGCATGCGCAAAAGACCAATAACGATGACATCAGACGCAGCACCCTGTTGCGCTAAAGTTAGGGAGGTTATGGAGGAAGTCAACATTTTTATTTATTATTCAGCTTTTATTTTTTTATTTTCTATTAAATGTTTGTGTAATGGCAGCCAGGTGCCGAGGAGGAGAAGACTGACGAGAAAGCGGGGTTATGGCTGCAGCTTCACTACAGAGGTCTGTGTGACGGGCCTCCACCACTCCGGCTTCGCCCTCGCACACGCTCCGACCTCCCCGGCGGTGCGGCGACTCGGGCCGGTGGATTGCTGACGTCACCTTTTTACGTGAGCCGATCCCCGCCCTGATCACCTCGGATCCCCTCGGATTTGGGCCACTTTGGCCTGCAGTCTGAACGTAGCCTAATTGTCCCAGTGGAGCTGCTCCGTGTGGAGCAGCAGACCCGTCATACGGTGAATCATCCTGCTGTAAACAAGGCTGTCTTCTTCAGGGCGACAGGAAGCAGATGATTTCAGTCCAAACTGGCCCCATTGACCTATATAAACTGGACCGTTATTGACTTTAGACCAGGTTTTTTGTTGGTCAATGGTACGATCACTTCCCGCTGCCTCAAGATAGCAATACTCCCAGAATGCACCTGAACACACCTCCCTGTTAGACTAGCACACCCAGAATGCACCTGAACACACCTCCCTGTAAGACCAGCACGCCCAGAATGCACCTGAACCTTCTACCGATTATTCCATTGATTAATCGAGTAATCGGGTAAGAAACACTTAGTAAGAAATACTTAGTAAACAGCAATAGTAAATATTTATTATTGCTGTTTACTAAAAATAAGGAAACCTGTAGCTTGTATATATACAAAAGACAGGTTTCCTTTTTTAGAAAAAGCAAAAAAATATTATTGCCAAATTCCAAGACCCTAAAAAAACAATTTTTTTGTAATCAAATTATTCGAGGAATCGTTTCAGCCCTAATGTAAAGCAACAACGTCTTTCCCTTTTAATTCAACAAAAGTATGATGTCTGTTTTGCTAATGCTTACTAAATGTTTATTATTATTATTATTATTATGTTTTACTAAAACATGTGTCAGCGGTGGGAGACTCCAGCCAGTCATAGCATGTCCAGATGTGACAGAAAACTTTCTCCGGATCAACACATTTAAACACTTTTAACGAAGGCCAAATATTCCAGCTAACGTTTGCTTTCCTGTCTGTAATGCAGTAATGGCCCGAGGCCGGAGCTTAACACGGTATCAAATACAGCCGCTGTCTGCAAACCCAGCCAATCGGTTTAATCTCTCATAATATCTTTGGCTGTGCAGAGATGTTTTCTTTGTGCGAGGTGTGGCTGCTGAGAGACGCTGAGTGCCCAGAGTGAGGCTCAAGTTTCGGAGGATGAAAACACACAACCGGTCCTTTCTTTCCTTCTTTCTTCATAAAATAAGCAATTTGCATTTTTGTCCCAGGAGGTTGGGGGAAATAATTATCAAAATATCTAAAGCGGAAAAGATCTGACATCAGGGAGACAGTTCAGACTCACGTTGAGGAAGAGTTTATTCCTAACAACGTGCTACAAGTCAAGTTAAAATGAATGGTAGTAAACAGTGTTTTTTTGGAGACACACACACTCACACAGACACACACACAAACAGACACATTCACACACACACACACACAGACACATTCACACACACACACACACACACTAGGGCTGTCAACGAATATTCTTAATTCGAATATATTGAATAGTTTTAAAAAAACGAATTTCGAAGGTGTGTGTCTGTCTCCGTCTCTGTGTCTGTCTCTCTGTGTGTGTCTCTGTGTCTGTCTGTCTGTCTGTGTATGTGTTTGCCTGTCTGTCTCTCTGTGTGTGTCTCTCTGTTTGTGTCCATCTCTGTGTGTGTCTATCTCTGTGCGCGTGTGTGTGTGTGTGTGTGTGTGTGTGTGTTAATGCACAGATTTTGATGTGGCCTGAATATCAATTTAGGTTCACAATGGATTTTGCCCCGCCACGATTTTGTTGAATTTTATGACCTTTTTGTTTTTTCAGAGGTCCTTTTTATTTTTCACTCAACGTTTTTGTCAATGTTTCCGACATTTTTG
>NC_041348.1:31225132-31227632 GCF_004354835.1 Perca flavescens
TTATTTGATAGGTCAAAGGCGGTCTCAAAGCTTGTATTTTTGCCCCAATGAGGGATCTCTGAGGAGCTATGAGTGCGGATGGAGGAGGGATCTCTGAGGAGCTATGAGTGAGGATGGAGGAGGGATCTCTGAGGAGCTATGAGCGAGGATGGATCTCTGAGGAGCTATGAGCGAGGATGGAGGAGGGATCTCTGAGGAGCTATGAGTGAGGATGGAGGAGGGATCTCTGAGGAGCTATGAGCGAGGATGGATCTCTGAGGAGCTATGAGCGAGGATGGAGGAAGGAATCTCTGAGGAGCTATGAGCGAGGATGGATCTCTGAGGAGCTATGATCGAGGATGAAAGATGGAGGAGGGATCTCTGAGGAGCTATGAGCGAGGATGGAGGAGGGATCTCTGAGGAGCTATGAGCGAGGATGGAGGAGGGATCTCAGAGGAGCTATGAGCGAGGATGGAGGAGCTATGAGAGAGGATGGAGGAGGGATCTCTAAGGAGCTATGAGCGAGGATGGATGAGGGATCTCTGAGGAGCTATGAGCGAGGATGGAGGAGGGATCTCAGAGGAGCTATGAGCGAGGATGGAGGAGCTATGAGAGAGGATGGAGGAGGGATCTCTAAGGAGCTATGAGCGAGGATGGATGAGGGATCTCTTAGGAGCTATGAGCGAGGATGGATCTCTGAGGAGCTATGAGCGAGGATGGAGGAGGGATCTCTGATGAGCTATGATCGAGGATGGAGGATGGATCTCTGAGGGGCTATGAAAGAGGATGGAGGAGGGATCTCTGAGGAGCTATGATCGAGGATGGAGGATGGATCTCTGAGGAGCTATGAGCGAGGATGGAGGAGGGATCTCAGAGGAGCTATGAGCGAGGATGGAGGAGCTATGAGAGAGGATGGAGGAGGGATCTCTAAGGAGCTATGAGCGAGGATGGAAGAGGGATCTCTTAGGAGCTATGAGCGAGGATGGATCTCTGAGGAGCTATGAGCGAGGATGGAGGAGGGATCTCTGATGAGCTATGATCGAGGATGGAGGATGGATCTCTGAGGGGCTATGAAAGAGGATGGAGGAGGGATCTCTGAGGAGCTATGATCGAGGATGGAGGATGGATCTCTGAGGAGCTATGAGCGAGGATGGAGGAGGGATCTCTGAGGAGCTATGATCGAGAATGGAGGAGAAATCTCTGAGGAGCTATGAGCGAGGATGGAGGATGGATCGCTGAGGAGCTATGAGCGAGGATGGAGGATGATCTCTGAGGAGCTATGAGCGAGGATGGAGGAGGGATCTCTGAGGAGCTATGAGCGAGGATGGAGGAGGGATCTCTGAGGAGCTATGAGAGAGGATGGAGGAGGTATCTCTGAGAAGCTATGAGCGAGGATGGAGGAGGGATCTCTGGAGTTATGAGCGAGGATGGAGGAGGAATCTCTGAGGAGCTATGAGCGAGGATGAATGAGGGATCTCTTAGGAGCTATGAAGGAGGATGGATCTCTGAGGAGCTATGAGCGAGGATGGAAGAGGGATCTCGGAGGAGCTATGAGAGAGGATGGATGATAGATCTCTGAGGAGCTATGAGAGAGGATGGAGGAGGGATCTCTGAGGAGCTATGAGAGAGGATGGAGGAGGTATCTCTGAGGAGCTATGAGCGAGGATGCAGGAGGGATCTCTGAGGAGCTATGAGCGAGGATGGAGGAGGGATCTCTGAGGAGCTATGAGCGAGGATGGAGGAGGGATCTCTGAGGAGCTATGAGCGAGGATGGAGGAGGAATCTCTGAGGAGCTATGAGCGAGGATGGAGGAGGAATCTCTGAGGAGCTATGAGCGAGGATGGAGGAGGGATCTCTGGGGAGCTATGAGCGAGGATGCAGGATGGATCTCTGAAGAGCTATGAGCGAGGATACAGAGACAGCCTTCCTGGAAGCCGTGCAGCTGACAACCGTTGCTTACTCCGCCCAAACAGCTCACAAATTCATGTGACACTTCAGAGGAAAAGGACGTCTCATCCCTCTAAAAACACATTTTCTCGTATTCTCTCTCCTCCCATGATTCCCTCGCATCTCCTCCATTCTTCCTCGGTGGGATGTGTAAAGAATTCAAATGTCCACACGAGTCTTAGACTTCAGAGAATCCTTTGTATTAAGCAAACGTGCGGGTAACATACAGGCAGGTGCTAAAACTTAACTCTCTTACGTTACATTATATAGATTGCGTGCTAATGCACTTTTTTATGCAGTTTTTAAGTTAGTTTCAACCCTTAATGAATGGGTTGGCTGTAAAACTGAATTGCCCCTTTGGGTACTAATAAAGTTATCTGAATCTGAATTCCATCAAGTGTCCCAGTAAGCTATTTCAGTGAGTCAGCATGCACAATACCTCTCCTAAGTGGAATGCAGCCATCAGTGATGGCTTTGAAAACACCTCTGCTTTTCCTACTATGACATGTCAACATGTCTGCCGTGAAAAAGGTCTATGGCGGCTTGTTAGAAATACGATCTCTTATTGTAGTAA
>NC_041348.1:31232632-31242632 GCF_004354835.1 Perca flavescens
ACTTGTCTGAAAAGAAGAGGAAAGGACCCAGAAAGCATGTGTGTATCCGTTCTGCATGTTTCTATTCATAAGCAGAGAGGCGTTCACACTTTTAAATTCACTCAGTCAGCAGAACTCAGTCAGCTAAGAGAAAACACTTTCTCCGATGTCTTTCTCATTTTTTCCAAGTAGTTTTTCTTTTTTCCTTCACGTTTTTTTGTCTCTTTTCCGAATTTTTTTTCCGATGTCTTTCTCATTTTTTCCAAGTAATTTTTCTATTTCCCGAAGTTTTTTTTCACGTTTTTTTGTCTCTTTTCCAAAGTTTTTTTCCGATGTCTTTCTCATTTTTTCCAAGTAATTTTTCTATTTTCCGATGTTTTTTTTCACGTTTTTTTGTCTCTTTTCCAAAGTTTTTTTCCGATGTCTTTCTCATTTTTTCCAAGTAATTTTTCTATTTTCCGATGTTTTTTTTTTCACGTTTTTTTGTCTCTTTTCCAAAGTTTTTTTCCGATGTCTTTCTCATTTTTTCCAAGTAATTTTTCTATTTTCCGAAGTTTTTTTTCACGTTTTTTTGTCTCTTTTCCAAAGTTTTTTTCCGATGTCTTTCTCATTTTTCCAAATAATTTTTCTCTTTTCCAAAAAAAATTTGTTTCCAAATTTTTTGTCTCCTTTCCGTTTTCTGTTTTTTTCGATTTTACATTTTTTTGGCGCCGATTTGCAATAATGATTTTATTTTTTTGTAGAACACACCGAGCAGAGCAGCAGCTACGTGGTTTTGTAACGTTTTTCTGTCGCTTTTTATAAAATATTTGTCGCTTTTTGTCGTTTTTTATTTTGCTCAGGATGGTAGGGACTTCTCTTCTCTGCAGTGATACATTCATTCTGTTGCATTTCTCTTCCCTAAAGCTGATTGCCAGCTTCTTTTTTAAATTCTCTCTATCTTTCTCGATGATGGAAAAAAAATCTTGAAACCAAGATCTCTCTATTTTTATTTTTGAATCGTTAGCAACCTGTGGTTTCTGGCTGTCTCTCACATCTCTCCACAGACTTTCTTTATTTTTAATTTCTCCCCCTCTTGTCCCTCTTTCTCCTCCTCTCTTAACTCTTCCCATCATTGGGACGAACCCAGCCAGGGGATTAGAGGGTGTGTGGTGCAACATTATTCAATCATTTTCCTCCCTCCTCTTCTCCAGGACATTTAAAGAGCAGAGGAGAATGTTTTACGAGCGTTACGAAGCCAACAGAGACATTATCTGCAGCTCTGTTCCTTCAGTCTGCACTGCTGCGTTTCAAAATGGGGTCCTGGGTCCCACCATGTTAATGTTAAATTACAAGTATAAGTTAGTGTCTTTGTTATTTCATGCGCTAGACATTAACCTCGCCGAGAGAAGATTTGGCTGCGTGGGTCTTTAGATTTATCGACAAGATTTTAAAGGAACACGGCGACTTATTGGGACTTTGTCTTATTCACCGTAACCCCCAGAGTTAGACTAGTCCATACATACCCTTCTCATCTCTTATTGGGACTTTGTCTTATTCACTGTAACCCCCAGAGTTAGACTAGTCCATACATACCCTTCTCATCTCCGTGTGTGCTGTAAGGCTGTCTGACCAGCACAGAACATGAAGGTGAATGGTTCCAGTAATCCTACTGCTCCCAATAAGTGACAAAATAACTCCAACGTGTTCCTATTTACATGTTGTGATTTATAGAGTCACAGCGTGTACAAAAAACAACCTAACATGAGACACAGCCATCTTCTAACTGTAAACAAACCGGGAACTATATTCTCAGGCGGAAGAATATAGTACTTGGGCGGAATGATTTGCTTTGCAGCAAGCCTGTCTGAGAATATAGTTCCCGGTTTGTTTACTGTTAGAAGATGGCTGTGTCTCATGTTACGTTGTTTTTTGTACACGCTGTGACTCTACAAATCACAACATGTAAATAGGAACATGTTGGAGTTATTTTGTCACTTATTCGGAGCAGTAGGCTAGTTGGAACCAGTTACCTGCAGGATCTGTGCTAGGCTAAGCTAATGCTGGAGCCGTCAGACAGAGTTACAGCACACACAGAGATGAGAAGGGTATGTATGGACTAGTCTAACTCTGGGGGTTACGGTGAATAAGATAAAGTCCCAATAAGAGATGAGAAGGGTATGTATGGACTAGTCTAACTCTGGGGGTTACGGTGAATAAGATAAAGTCCCAATAAGAGATGAGAAGGGTATGTATGGACTAGTCTAACTCTGGGGGTTACAGTGAATAAGATAAAGTCCCAATAAGAGATGAGAAGGGTATGTATGGACTAGTCTAACTCTGGGGGTTACGGTGAATAAGATAAAGTCCCAATAATTCGGCGTGTTCCTTTAAAGTCTGCCTGCTGTGGTTGGTTTGCCTCCCCCAAAATGTAAATCCAACTCACCCTGAACTTAGAACTCAATCAGCTAAGAGAAAACACTTTCAATTTCTTAGTCAAAAGGGGCAAGTTGCCTAAATTATACCAGCTACGTTTGAGCAATAGACACCCCCCAACATTTTTAATTAACATTTTTTTTCCAACATTTTATTGTTCTTTTGTTGACACTGTCTTTTGTCGATTATTTTCCCAAGTTTTTTGTCTCTTTTCCAAAGTTTTTTTTTTTCATGTTTTTTTGTCTCTTTTCCGAATTTTTTTTTCCGATGTCTTTCTCATTTTTCCCAAAGGAATTATTCAAAGTAGCCACCCTTTGCTTTTTTTTTATTAATAAGGGAAATAATTCCACTAATGAACCCTGACAAAGCACACCTGTGAAGGTAAAACCATTTCAGGTGACTACCTCATGAAGCTCATTGAGAGAACACCAAGGGTTTGCAGAGTTATCAAAAAAAGCAAAGGGTGGCTACTTTGAGGAATCTAAAATATAAGACATGTTTTCAGTTATTTCACACTTTTTTGTTAAGTACATAATTCCATATGTGTTCATTCATAGTTTTGATGCCTTCAGTGAGAATCTACAATGTAAATAGTCTAATGTAATGTAAATTTAGTGGTGTCCACGTTCCCGGTCCTGTACAATCTAGCCGTAGATTCGTACAGAGATCATTAACAACAACATAGGGGACGTGCTTGAAGGTAGCCCCGGAGAATTTCGGTTTACTTTTGCCAACCAATCAGGAGTAGCCTATAGGCTTGCCCCGTGATGCTCAGAAAACACCACATTTGTTCAAACTTGACTCACCCGGTGCCTCTGAAACAGACATTCTGCTGTCAAACTGTTCTGCTTTTGTCAACAGCAAAGAGCCGAGCTTGTTATTAATATTCTTCTCCAGCAATATGTTTTGATTTTGTGCCGCGGTGCAGCAGAGATCTGCAGCTGTATGAAGCCGAGTGGCTGATACGGAGAGCAAAGGGTGGAGGGATGGGCGGGCCGCCCAGGCATTGTTCCAGTTAGAGAGAGTCCTCTGGGGAGGAAGGGGAGGAAAGGAATTAGGATATATTGTATGGGAGGAAAGGAATTAGGATATATTGTATGGGAGGAAAGGAATTAGGATATATTGTATGGGAGGAAAGGAATTAGGATATATTGTATGGGAGGAAAGGAATTAGGATATACTGTATGGGAGGAAAGGAATTAGGATATACTGTAGTGTATGGGAGGAAAGGAATTAGGATATATTGTAGTCACTACAATATATCCTAATTCCTTTCCTCCCATACACTACAATGTAGTGTATGGGAGGAAAGGAATTAGGATATACTGTAGTGTATGGGAGGAAAGGAATTAGGATATATTGTATGTGAGGAAAGGAATTAGGATATACTGTAGTGTATGTGAGGAAAGGAATTAGGATATACTGTAGTGTATGTGAGGAAAGGAATTAGGATATACTGTAGTGTATGTGAAGAAAGAAATTAGGATATACTGTAGTGTATGTGAGGAAAGGAATTAGGATATACTGTAGTGTATGTGAGGAAAGGAATTAGGATATACTGTAGTGTATGTGAGGAAAGGAATTAGGATATACTGTAGTGTATGTGAAGAAAGAAATTAGGATATACTGTAGTGTATGGGAGGAAAGGAATCAGGATATACTGTAGTGTATGGGAGGAAAGGAATCAGGATATACTGTAGGGCCAGATGCTCGTAATATAAAATAAAATTAGTATTGTATCCGAAGTAATATGTTATTACTATTATTTTTCTTTGGCATTTTTTTCGTGGGTTTGTAACTTCTTGGTTTTGCATATTCACGTTTTTGCAGCGTTTTGCCTTTTGCGACGCGTTTGCCCTTGTCGGCCACCGTACATATTACCTGTACTGCAGCAAGCCACCAGGGGGCAATAGCGATATTTTAGGCTGTCCATCGCTGTCACATGCAGCTCATAGTTTGTGGAGAACACTACAAGAAGAAAGGCCTTCTGAATATATTTGAATGAAAAATGGCACTCTCAAAGAGCCTTAAGAGGAAAGTTGATTCAGAGAACCGTAGTTTAAATGAAGAATGGACTGATAAGTACGTATTCATAGTGCCTACTTTTAGAAATGCTGTACCTGTGTGCTAACCTGACTCCACCAGATGGATCGCTTTGCATTTGCTCGGCATATCCATCTGGGAACTTTCCGTTGGAGAACTTTTGGGAAGGGGCAAAAATCCTGGTTAGCTGATTGGATGAACCATCTGTCTATCTACCACGTATAGTTGTTGATAGATGGGCCAAATCAACCAATCAGATCAAAGAAGCGTATGAAAATACAACCACGAGCCAGGCTACCCCTGCTGAAGCATAGCTCGTTAGCTCAGCAAGCTAGCAACATGTCGGTAAAGGAGATTTGCCGTTTGTGTAACGAGAATTTAGGAATAAAAGACCCCATTTCAGGTTCCTGGTCCATATTCCAAAAGAAGGATCCAAGAGGAAAAAGCATTAGCAAGCAGCTAACAGAATTAGGGCTACCGCTGACTGTAAATCCTGGTTAGCTGATTGGATAAACCATCTGTCTATCACCACCTAAACCCACCTCAAAACCAACGCTGATTGGTCGGTCGTTTGGCGAACGGCTCCAAATTTTCTCTATCTCAAGATGCCAGACTGATCTGGGAGGAGAGAACTGGAGCTCACCAGATCAGGAGGGTCTCACCAGATCAGGAGGGGCTCACCAGATCAGGAGGGGCTCACCAGATCAGGAGGGTCTCACCAGATCAGGAGGGTCTCACCATATCAGGAGGGTCTCACCATATCAGGAGGGTCTCACCAGATCAGGAGGGTCTCACCAGATCAGGAGGGTCTCACCAGATCAGGACGGACTCACCAGATCAGGAGGGTCTCACCAGATCAGGAGGGTCTCACCAGATCAGGACGGACTCACCAGATCAGGAGGGTCTCACCATATCAGGACGGACTCACCAGATCAGGAGGGTCTCACCAGATCAGGAGGGTCTCACCAGATCAGGAGGGTCTCACCAGATCAGGACGGGTCTCACCAGATCAGGATGGTCTCACCAGATCAGGATGGGCTCACCAGATCAGGACGGACTCACCAGATCAGGAGGGTCTCACCAGATCAGGAGGGTCTCACCAGATCAGGACGGGTCTCACCAGATCAGGATGGTCTCACCAGATCAGGACGGACTCACCAGATCAGGAGGGTCTCACCAGATCAGGACGGGTCTCACCAGATCAGGACGGGTCTCACCAGATCAGGATGGTCTCACCAGATCAGGAGGGTCTCACCAGATCAGGACGGGCTCACCAGATCAGGACGGGCTCACCAGATCAGGACGGGCTCACCAGATCAGGACGGACTCACCAGATCAGGACGGGCTCACCAGATCAGGTGGGGCTCACCAGATCAGGAGGGTCTCAATTTTTCACAAATTGAGATGTTTACCGTGTGTGCGCGGTGCGTGACTTGTGCCAGGGCTAGCATCGCTAATCATAGCTTACATCAACTTTTACAAGCAGTGATTTTAAATGGATTTCTCCAAATAGCCAAACTTTACCTGTGGAGTAGAAACTTCACGACTGAGGCATCAGTGGGAAGCCCAACCTGTGCTTCAATGCTTCAATGAATGGCTGAAACCGGAGCTCCAGCTCACCACACACACACACACCTGAAAGCTCGGGACGTAAACATATCACCAGAATGATTGACAACCAGGAGGACCAATAGTCTTGATGATCCACCTGGAAAAAGAAAATCCTCCACTATACCTTTTAAAATACAGTTATGAACCTGAAAATGAGCATAATATGGGCGCTTTAACTTCCTGTCTGCCTCTTTCTCTCTTCCTGTCTTCCATCATCCCCTGTTCCTAACTTCCGGTCTGCCTCTTTGTCTCCTCCCTTCAGGCGGAGTCCACCTCACCCCCGAGGACTTCACCAAGGCCCAGAAGTTGTGCAAGTACGCCGGCAGCGCGCTGCAGTACGAGGACGTGGGCACGGCCGTGGACAACCTCCAGAAAGCCCTGAGGCTGCTCACCACCGGCAAAGAATGAAGCCTTTGTCCTCCTCCCATCTCATCCCTCCATCCCTCCCTCCCTCCCTCTCTCCTTCCTTACTTACTTCCTTACATCTCGCTTCTTTTCTCCGCAGCAGCGTTGCTCTATCTGTCACTGATCTGGCCCACGGCGAGCTGAACACACAGGCACGAATACACACACACACACACACACACACAGGCGCACACACACACACAGGCACTGACACACACATACACAGGCATATATACACACACACAGGCACTGACACACACATACACAGGCATATACACACACACACAGGCACTGACACACACATACACAGGCATATATACACACACACACACAGGCACACACACAGGCACTGACACACACACACACACAGCCATATATACACACACAGGCACACACACACACACAGGCACTGACACACACACACACACACAGGCACACACACACACAGGCACTGACACACACACACACACACACACAGGCATATATACACACACACACACACCACACACAGACACAGGCATATACACACACACACATACAGGCACACACACACAGGCACTGACACATACACACCCAAACACACAGACAGAGACACACACAGGCAGTGACACACACACATATACACACACACACACACACACACACACACACACACACACACACACACACACACACACACACACACACACACACACACACACACACACACACACACACACACACACACACACACACACACACACACACACACACACACACACACACACACACACACACACACAGCGAACAGCCTCAGAGGAGGACATGATGGAAATCTGTCGCCAACAATGGCTGCCTGTGTCTTGACTCCGACTCTCTGACTGATGATGATTAATAATCTCAGCTCGGTTATTAAACCCCCGACCCTCCCTAGAGGGGCCAGGAGCTCTCCGGTGAGCCCGGGAAACCCACCTGAGTACCAGTCAGGTGTTCATCGTCCTGGAAACACAGCCAAATGTTCCGGAAAATGTCCCCAACACACACACACACACAATGACATAAACTGTTAACCCTTTTCATGCTGTCAACAGGAAATATTGCATCAATAATACATTGTGATTTGTAGAGATTTAATTTGTGATTTGTAGAGATTTAATTTGTGATTTGTAGAGATTTAATTTGTGATTTGTAGAGATTTAATTTGTGATTTGTAGAGATTTCCATAATACATTTTAACGCTGCTGTCGTCCATGTTGTTCAAATTTTGACCCATTTTCAAAGTTTGTGTTAAAAAAATGTTGGGTTCCTTTCAACCAAATTGCCCAAAAATGCCACTGATGGTCCCATACAGGAAACAGGCTGTGATTACCCATCAACCTACGTTCTTCCGATCGTAACTATTAGTCAAAATAATTTTTTTTAATCCGAAATTAGACATAATTTTATATAAATGAGGTTCATTCACCATGAATTCAAAAAAAAGCATTGAAACAAGTAACAAAAAGTTCATTTTCCATAAATAAGTGTACAAGTATAGTGGAGTTAAGTTGGTTAAAGAATATTTAACACAAAATTGGGTGATAATTTATACTTTATTCTTTATGAACAGACAACAGGACAACACTAGGGTTAAAAGCTGTATTTATAGGCAGCAGTATTGCCATTTGCATCCCTTAATGAAATGTTTTGCCCTTTGGGTTTCCTGTTGTTTAATCCTAGAAGTCTTTCTCCCTGATCATAATTAGTTAAGCGTGAACCTCAATGAGGTTATTATTGTTCTTATTGTTCGTGACCTCGTTATATTGAAGGTCTGAGTAGTAATAACTCATTCAAAACACACGGACACATTTTCTCCATCCTGCCAGACACACAAACACACAAACACACGGACACATGGACAAAGTGCACACAAAAATTAACAAACACACAGACACATGGACACACACACATATGCTTCGTTAGACACATCAAACACACAAACACATGCTAACCTTAGAACGCACACAAACACACGCACACACACAAAAACACACGGACACATGGACACACACACATATGCTCGCACGCACAGACACACAAACACACAAACACATGGACACACAGACGCACACAAGAACACACACACGCACACAAACACGTACACAAACACACGGACACATGGACACACACATATGCTCGCACGCACAGACATACAAACACACAAACACACGGACACATGGACACACAGACGCACACAAGAACACACACACGCACACAAACACACGGACACATGGACACACACAGACGCACACAAGAACACACACACGCACACAAACACACGGACACATGGACACGGACACACACACAACACACACACGCACACAAACACGTACACAAACATACAAACACACAAACACACACACACACATCGATCGCACACAGACATACAAACACACAAACACACACACACACGAATACAAGAACACACAAACACACACACACACAAACACACACACACACAGACACGAATACCCGCACGCACAGACATAGAGACACACACACACAAACACATGGACACACACAGACGCACGCAAGAACGCACACACGTATGCTCGCACGCACAGACACACGAACACGGACACACACACATGCTCGCACGAACACACACACACACACACACACACACACACACACACACACACACACACACACACAGACCCACGCAAGAAAACACACACATACACGGACACACATGCTCTCATTCACGCTCGGACACACACATGTTCGTACGCACGGACACACACACACACACAGACACACACACACACACACACACACACACACACACACACACACACACACACACACACACACACACACACACACAGAGACCCACATGTTCGCGCGCATGCACGGACACATATCACACACACACAGAAGCACGCATACACAAACACACACATCTTGGTTTCTCGTGCGCACCAGAAAAGAGTTTGTGCGTAGAAGAAAGCATCTCAGATGTACCAGAAAGTGTCTGTGAAGAAAGAATGTCCCTTCAGAGCCTCCGTAGAGAACTACTGTTGGCTCATTACAGACTCGTCCATATTGTCACAAACGGCACATTAAGGTTATTGTTATGGCTCGGAGTTAAATTAATTAAATATCCATCAAGCATCGCAACTCAAGGGCCACTTACTGGCTTTTTATGGAGCTTCTAACATCAGTGGATACAAGTTGTGTGTGTGTGTATGTATATATATATATATATATATATAGATATATATATATATATATATATATATATATATATATATATAGATAGATAGATAGATATACACACACACACACACACACACACACACACAGTACAGGCCAAAAGTTTGGACACACCTTCTCATTCAATGCGTTTCCTTTTTATTTTCATGACTATTTACATTGTAGATTCTCACTGAAGGCATCAAAACTATGAATGAACACATATGGAATTATGTACTTAACAAAAAAGTGTGAAATAACTGAAAACATGTCTTATATTTTAGATTCTTCAAAGTAGCCACCCTTTGCTTTTTTGATAACTCTGCAAACCCTT
>NC_041348.1:31250132-31267632 GCF_004354835.1 Perca flavescens
CGAGTCGAGCCTCAGACCCTCCTCTGTTTCCCCGCGAACGGTCACCGGTCCTCCCGCTGAGGAAACGTCTCCACACCGCTGTCGCCGCCGGGGAGTCCGGATCTCTAAAGCGAACACACCCGGCCCCTTTCTTTTCTTTCTTTATTTCTTTTATCTCCATCTCTTCATCCGTCTCCAAAACTTTTGCAGACTCTTGACAGCGTGCACGCGGCGCATTTTTTTTTGGGGGATACTGTTGATTTGGAGTCTCGGAACTTTTCAGTGCAAGAGAAAAAGAGACAGAAAGTTCCCGAGACTTTGGGAGGAGAATGATTCTGCTGGGGGCCCAGCTGCTCCACTGAACACATGTGAGTTCTCAAATATTATTCATATTTTACCTGAAATATCTCTTAAATAATATCTCGCTGAGTTACTGTATAATGTCAGTCTCTAAAGCCACTTTTTAGTAAACAAATCCACTTTTTAGTCTTTAAATGTACTTGTTTTGATCTCTAAATCCACTTTTTAAGTCAATAAATCCAACTTCTAGTCTCTAACTCATCTTTTTCTAGTCTCCAACTCCACTTTCTAGTCAATAAATCCACATTTTAGTCTTTAAATATACTTGTTTTGTCTCTAAATCCATTTAAATGTACTTGTTTTGATCTCTAAATCCACTTTTTAGTCAATAAATCCAACTTCTAGTCTCTAACTCATCTTTTTTTGGTCTCCAACTCCACTTTCTAGTCTCTAAAGCCCCTTTTTTGTCAATATATCAAATTTTTAGTCTCTGACTCATGTTTTTCTAGTCTCCAACTCCACTTTCTAGTCAAAAAATCCACATTTTTGTCTTGAATATACTTCTTTTTAGTCTCTAAAGCCACTTGTTTTATCTCCAACTCCTCTTGTTTTATCTCTAAAGCCACTTTCTAGTCAAAAAATCCACTTTTTAGTCAATAAAGACATTTTTTACTCTTTAAATATACTTGTTTCTAGTCTCTAACTCATCTTTTTAGTCAATAAATCCACATTTTAGTCAATTAATCCACTTTTTAGTCAATTAATCCACTTTTTTTTTGGTTTCCAACTCCACTTCTCTAAAGCCACTTTTTAGTCAAACAATCCACCTTCTAGTCTCTAAATCCTCCTTTTCTAGTCTCCAACTCATCTTTGTTAGTCCCTAAATTAACTAGCATGTCTCCACTAGAACCAATCTTCATGTTTCGGCTCCAGCAGCTTTTCCAAATGCAACACTAAGATCCAAACTTTCAGCATTTGAAGTTGTATTTCTCCGCTTGCCTCTGAAACCGTCTCTCACACTTTATTATTAATATTATTATTATTATTATTATTATTATTCACTTAGCAGCTGTTAGTTTCAACGTACATTCATATAAAAAGCATCAAAAATGTGCAACGGAGATTTAACCGGTTATCTGAAAAGTTCAATAAAAACCGTAAGAACAAGTCGATCCAAAGTGCAGTTTTTTCGCCCATTTTTCACAGATAAAAGTTTAAATAAAGTTGTTTTGAAGCCGATCTTCTGGAGCTGGCAGTGAGTTAATCAAACAGTAGAAGTTGAGATGAAGTTTTTAGGAGAAAAGGGAGAAAACGCTGAGCAGAAAAGAGTGTGTGTGTGTGTGTGTGTGTGTGTGTGTGTGTGTGTGTGTGTGTGTGTGTGTGTGTGTGTGTGTGTGTGTGTGTGTGTGTGTGTGTGTGTGTGTGTGTGTGTGTGTGTGTGTGTGTGACTGAGAGCTGAACTCTCCTGTTTTCCATGATGCGTTTTGGGGGCTGCTGCGTACAGCTGCATGTTTTTACAATCTAACGCTCGGAGAGGCTTTATTCGCTCCTCGCTACGACCTAAAGCCCTTAAAGAAGTCCTAAAAGTTTCTTCCCTTTGGCCTCTCGGTGAAGTAGAGAGAGATTTAGAGCACGCTGTCAGAAGAAGAGGTACAGTACAGGTCCCTAATAAGGTACAAACCTAGCAAATGTTCCCTTAAAAGTACAAAAGTGTACCTTTTTAAGGTACATTTGTGCACCTTTCATTGTACACTGTGGACTTTCTGAGGTGTAAGGTACATATTTCTCCCTTAATGTTTGTCCCTTAATGATTGTCCCTTAATGATTGTCCCTTAATGTTTGTCCCTTAATGATTGTCCCTTAATGATTGTCCCTTAATGATTGTCCCTTAATGATTGTCCCTTAATGTTTGTCCCTTAATGATTGTCCCTTAATGATTGTCCCTTAATGTTTGTCCCTTAATGATTGTCCCTTAATGATTGTCCCTTAATGTTTGTCCCTTAATGATTGTCCCTTAATGTTTGTCCCTTAATGATTGTCCCTTAATGATTGTCCCTTAATGATTGTCCCTTAATGTTTGTCCCTTAATGTTTGTCCCTTAATGATTGTCCCTTAATGATTGTCCCTTAATGATTGTCCCTTAATGTTTAAATGTAAAACCATTGCTGTCAAACGACTGAAATATTTAATCGCGATTAATCGCATTAATGTGATAGTTAACTCGCAATTAATCACAATTAATCGCACATTTTTATCTATTATAAATATCGCGCACACTACGCGCACACTACGCACACACTACGCACACACAACGCACACACAACGCACACACTACGCGCACACTACGCACACACTACGCACAATACGCACACACTATGCACACACTATGCACACACTATGCACACACTATGCACACACTATGCACACACTATGCACACACTACGCACACACTATGCACACACTATGCACACACTACGCACACACTACGCACACACTACGCACACTACGCGCACACTATGCACACACTATGCACACTATGCACACACTATGCGCACACTATGCACACACTATGCACACACTACGCACACACTATGCACACTATGCACACTACGCGCACACTACGCACACACTACACACACTATACACACTATGCACACACTATGCACAAACTATGCACACACTGTGCACACTACGCACACACTAAGCACAAACTGTGCACACTACGCACACACTATGCACACTACGCACACACTATGCACATACTATGCACACTGCGCACACACTATGCACACTATGCACACTACGCACACACTACGCACACACTACGCACACCCTACGCACACCCTACGCACACACTACGCACACTACGCACACTATGCTCAAAACTAGAGACTTTCAAACATCAACATGTCATTTATTAACTATATTAGTGTCTAAATGACATATGAACATCTTCTCATATTCTTTTTTGCCTGGAAATAGGTGTCGGTTGAGACGTGCGTGTCACGCAGGCAGCATGCACGCTCTAACCTGTTACCATGGGAGCCGAAATATAAACGGACACGCCACGTAGCTGACACGCACACACACACACACACACACACACACACACACTCTCTTTTCTGCTCAGCGTTTTCTCCTAAAAACTTCATCTCAACCTCTACTGTTTGATTAACTCACTGCCAGCTCTAAACTAACTAAATAGTATATAGTATACCCACTAAGAAAGCTCCAGGATTTCCATATACCCTCTTAAAAATGCCCAATGACACACTACAACAGGGTTGTCAAACTCAACTTTGTGTGCATGTTTGTCTGTGTGTATGTGTATGTATGTGTGTGTGTGTGTGTGTGTGCGTGCGTGTGTGTGTCTGTCTGTCTCTGTATGTGTGTGTGTGTGTGTGTGTCTATCACTGTATATGTGTATGTGTGTGTGTGTATTTGTCTGTATGTGTGTGTGTGTCTGTCTGTGTACAAGTATTTCTACTTTCTTACAATACAACAGTGCTTATTACGCCGACACAGCATCATGAATATGGAATAAAAAACCCCTCTGATCTCAATCTAAATCCCACCCATCTCTCTCTCTGTCTGAGAGTCGAGATCAACGCAACAATGTCCGAAATATATAAAGCCTCGTTGTGGAAGGTAAATAAATAAAGCCTTGTTGTGGAAGGTAAATATATAAAGCCTCGTTGTGGAAGGTAAATAAATAAAGCCTTGTTGTGGAAGGTAAATATATAAAGCCTTGTTGTGGAAGGTAAATAAATAAAGCCTTGTTGTGGAAGGTAAATATATAAAGCCTCGTTGTGGAAGGTAAATAAATAAAGCCTTGTTGTGGAAGGTAAATATATAAAGCCTTGTTGTGGAAGGTAAATAAATAAAGCCTTGTTGTGGAAGGTAAATATATAAAGCCTCGTTGTGGAAGGTAAATAAATAAAGCCTCGTTGTGGAAGGTAAATAAATAAAGCCTCGTTGTGGAAGGTAAATAAATAAAGCCTCGTTGTGGAAGGTAAATAAATAAAGCCTTGTTGTGGAAGGTAAATAAATAAAGCCTCGTTGTGGGAAGTAAATAAATAAAGCCTTGTTGTGGAAGGTAAATAAAGCCTCGTTGTGGAAGGTAAATAAATAAAGCCTTGTTGTAGAAGGTGAATAAATAAAGCCTTGTTGTGGAAGGTAAATAAATAAAGCCTTGTTGTGGAAGGTAAATAAATAAAGCCTCGTTGTGGAAGGTAAATATATAAAGCCTCGTTGTGGAAGGTAAATAAAGCCTCGTTGTGGAAGGTAAATAAAGCCTCGTTGTGGAAGGTAAATAAATAAAGCCTCGTTGTGGAAGGTAAATAAATAAAGCCTCGTTGTGGAAGGTAAATAAATAAAGCCTCGTTGTGGAAGGTAAATAAATAAAGCCTCGTTGTGGAAGGTAAATAAATAAAGCCTCGTTGTGGAAGGTAAATAAATAAAGCCTCGTTGTGGAAGGTAAATAAATAAAGCCTCGTTGTGGAAGGTAAATAAATAAAGCCTCGTTGTGGAAGGTAAATAAATAAAGCCTCGTTGTAGAAGGTAAATAAATAAAGCCTCGTTGTGGAAGGTAAATAAATAAAGCCTTGTTGTGGGAAGGTAAATAAATAAAGCCTCGTTGTGGGAAGTAAATAAATAAAGCCTCGTTGTGGAAGGTAAATATGTAAAGCCTCGTTGTGGAAGGTAAATAAAGCCTTGTTGTGGAAGGTAAATAAATAAAGCCTTGTTGTGGGAAGGTAAATAAATAAAGCCTCGTTGTGGGAAGGTAAATAAATAAAGCCTCGTTGTGGGAAGTAAATAAATAAAGCCTTGTTGTGGAAGGTAAATAAATAAAGCCTCGTTGTGGAAGGTAAATATATAAAGCCTCGTTGTGGAAGGTAAATAAATAAAGCCTCGTTGTGGAAGGTAAATAAATAAAGCCTCGTTGTGGAAGGTAAATACATAAAGCCTCGTTGTGGAAGGTAAATAAATAAAGCCTCGTTGTGGAAGGTAAATATATAAAGCCTCGTTGTGGAAGGTAAATAAATAAAGCCTCGTTGTGGAAGGTAAATACATAAAGCCTCGTTGTGGAAGGTAAATACATAAAGCCTCGTTGTGGAAGGTAAATACATAAAGCCTCGTTGTGGAAGGTAAATATATAAAGCCTCGTTGTGGAAGGTAAATAAATAAAGCCTCGTTGTGGAAGGTAAATAAATAAAGCCTCGTTGTGGAAGGTAAATAAATAAAGCCTCGTTGTGGAAGGTAAATACATAAAGCCTCGTTGTGGAAGGTAAATATATAAAGCCTCGTTGTGGAAGGTAAATAAATAAAGCCTCGTTGTGGAAGGTAAATAAATAAAGCCTCGTTGTGGAAGGTAAATAAATAAAGCCTCGTTGTGGAAGGTAAATAAATAAAGCCTCGTTGTGGAAGGTAAATACATAAAGCCTCGTTGTGGAAGGTAAATATATAAAGCCTTGTTGTGGAAGGTAAATAAATAAAGCCTCGTTGTGGAAGGTAAACGGGCCGAGAACGTGAGAAAGTCTCTCTTTATTTGAAGGTGAGTTTGACACTTTTCTCAGTGTGAGACTCTCTGTGTGATCGCACAAAATGTCTGACTGGAGGCGGCCTCGCGCCGAATCAATCGCTGTCTTTATGCGTCCGCGGTCGTGTTCGCTGACCTCGGAGGGAGGGAGGGAGAGAGGGAGGGAGAGAGGGAGGGAGGGAGAGAGGGAGGGAGAGAGGGAGGGAGGGAAACAAGGAAACGAGATGCAGGAGGAGACAAAGGGGCGAGTTTTCTTTTAATGTCAGGGCCTGCATGAATTTACAGCGCTGAAAACTAAATCTAGTTGTGTTCTCTGGGCTGTAAATATTCACGACACACACACACACACACACACACACACACACACACACACACACACACACACACACACACACACACACACACACACACACACACACACACACACACACACACACACACACACACACAAAGAGAGAGAGAGTCAAACTAATCAGTCCTTACCAGAAAACCAGAGTTTTTTTGTGATTGTTGCGGGGCAAAAATCCTTGATTATGCGGCACGTTTTCTTAAAAAATGCAATTTATGCTCTATGTGATATTTATGCAAATTTAGGCGATGAAATTGCAAAAACTGCAGTTTGATGAAAAAGAGAAAAATAAGTGATTCCTCCCTCCAACACCCAGCTTTTCGATGATGTTCACGTCGCGTAATTACATCACTTCCTAACGTTCCCATGGCAACAGGGGCTAAATGGCTGCTCTTGTGTGAAGTAAACGCAACATTTTTCAACTTTCTGCTAAGATATATTTTGGGACTTTTTTGCAAAACGAAAATGCGAGGATTATGAAATCATGCAAGCCCCGCATATTTTGCATGAAAATTGACAATTTATTATATTATGTTCAACATCCTCATCCTGTTTTTGATCCCAGATAATCATATTTATTGTTAGTCAATAAAAAACAGTGTAGAACTTAGAACTTCTGTGGACAGTGGCTGACCTTGTTGTAGATGTAGCAGCAGCAACATTGAAAATTTCAGCTTTTTTTTTTCAACTCAAAAAGTAGGTATAATGTCATATAAATTAGGTTTATTGATCATGAATTAAAAAAGTGACAAAAAAAACTTTTTAAAAGCATCAAATAATTGGAAAACATTTTGGAATAAGTCACAAAAAGCTGCGAAAACGTGGATAAAAAAGGATACAAATGTCTCTGGGCTGTAAATATCCACCATGCTCACACTCAGAGTTCACTTCAAACACACAGAGAGTCAAACTAAACGTACTGTGCATCTCTTTTCACTTTCTCCGCCTCGAAAGGGTTTTGACTTTCTGAGTTTAGGCGGTTCATCAGAGCCCCAAAAACGTTAAAAACCTTAAAGAAGGTGACGAGAAGTTAGACTCAACCCTTGTGTTTCCCTTGGGTCAGATTTGACCGGTTTTCAAAGTGTTTTACATCAGAAATATGGGTTTCTTTCAACCAAATTGCCCCAAAATAACATGCATGCATGTACGTTGTATGCAATCTAGTAGAGTTGTGAATCTTCACTGAGCTCCCGATTAGATTACGATTATTGTGTCAAACACAGCGATAGGGACATCGATCTCTTATTTTCTTTCTGACAATGAGCATTGCTAATTAAATCATGAGAAATGGATAAAGCGTGGATTAGAGGTGTGAATCTTCACTGATTTCGAGATTTGATTCGATTACGATTATCATGTCAGCGATTCGATTTTATTCAATATCTCGACGCATCAAATCCATGTTTCTATTAAAGCCATGTAGGATATTTAATTCAAAGCTTTTCAAGCTTCAGAAACCAAACATTCTGCAGTGCTCTGATACTAAATAACTTTGATACATAAAACTATACAGCACTGAGCACATGGCACCTCCTGAATGTGCAAAACACATACCAGAATATTAAACCGAAAGGTTGTTAGGCCTACATTACATTATAAACAGAAATAATCGATTATGTGTGTGTGTGTGTGTGTGTGTGTGTGTGTGTGTGTGTGTGTGTGTGTGTGTGTGTGTGTATACCTGCCTGATGTTCCTGTGTGTGTCTGCAGGGCTTGGTGTACGGGCGGAGGCCCAGGAGGAAGGTGGAGGCTCCGTCATGCCGTCCAGGTCGTCCTGCTGTGGATGAGTCTGCAGCGGTGCGGTAAGATCCGACAACACAACAGGACACAACACAACATAACACAACACAACAGGACATAACACAACAGGACATAACACAACACGACACAACACAACAGGACATAACACAACACAACAGGACATAACACAACACAACAGGACATAACACAACACAACAGGACATAACACAACACAACAGGACATAACACAACAGGACATAACACAACACGACACAACACAACAGGACATAACACAACACGACACAAGACGACACCACACAAGACAACACGGCACGGCACAACACAAGACAAGACAACACGACACAACACATCACAAGACAAGACAAGACAACACAGCACAACACATCACAAGACAAGACAAGACAACACAGCACAACACCACACAAGACGACATGACCCAACACATCACAAGACAAGACAACACAACACAACAGAAGACGACACGATACAACACGAGACAAGACAACACAACACACACATCACAACACGACACAACACATCACAAGACAACACGACACAACACATCACAAGACAAGACAACATGACACAACACAAGACAACACAACACGACACAACACGAGACAAAACGACACGACACAACACGAGACAAGACGACACGACACAACACGAGACAAGACGACACGACACAACACAAGACAACACGACACAACACGAGACAAAACGACACGACACAACACGAGACAAGACGACACGACACAACACAACACAAGACAACACAACACGACACAACACGAGACAAGACGACACGACACAACACAAGACAAGACGACACGACACAACACGAGACAAGACGACACGACACAACACAAGACAACACGACACAACACGAGACAAGACGACACAACACAAGACGACACATCACGACACAACACAAGACAACACGACACAACACATCACAAGACAAGACGACATGACACAACACAAGACAACACAACACAAGGCAACACAACACATCACAAGACAAGACGACATGACACAAGACAACACGACACAACACGACACAACACAACACAACACAAGACAACACAACACAACACAAGGCAACACAACACATCACAAGACAAGACGACATGACACAACACAAGACAACACAACACAAGACAAGACAACACGACACAACACGACTCAATTCATTCAAATGTCCTGATCAGGTGTCTTATTACCTTATTTAATACTTTAATTAAATTGATCAGGTGTCTTATTACCTTATTTAATACTTTAATTAAATTGATCAGGTGTCTTATTACCTTATTTAATACTTTCTTTAAATTGATCAGGTGTCTTATTACCTTATTTATTACTTTATTTAAATTGATCAGGTGTCTTATTACCTTATTTAATACTTTAATTAAATTGATCAGGTGTCTTATTACCTTATTTATTACTTTATTTAAATTGATCAGTTGTCTTATTACCTTATTTATTACTTTATTTAAATTGATCAGTTGTCTTATTACCTTATTTATTACTTTAATTAAATTGATCAGTTGTCTTATTACCTTATTTATTACTTTAATTAAATTGATCAGGTGTCTTATTACCTTAATTAATACTTTAATTAAAATATAATCGGAGTGAGAGGATCGTGACTAAAGAGCTGTCACTGTTGCGCTCTGTTCTCTGATGGCTGTGTGAGGGTTAGGGCTGTGTTTCACTGATTTCATGATTTAGGATGTTTTCACTTTGACATAATGTGAAATACTTTTGTTATGTTTGTGTTTGCATGTTTTATTTTTCATGTCATTCATGTTTTCCGTGTTGCTGCTGTTGGAAGAAACGCGTCTCTTGCTTGAGTGTGAAGTTAAAGGGACAGTTGGATGTTTTTAAGTATTTCAGACTTTTAAAAACATCTTTATCAGTTTAAGTGTACTCTATATTTAGAATATTTTCAGCGCTGTACCTTGGTGTCAGGCCATAGGCGTCATTTTAAGACCCCCCTGATAATTCACTTTGGGCTTTTGCTAAATTTCTGACATTATTTTTGCTTTTTTCAACATTTTTGTAGCATTTTTGGACGATTTGTTGCGTTTTCATTGTTTTTTACGTCTTTTCCCAACATTTTTGCTGCTTTTCTAAACGTTTTTGTCTCTCTTTTTTATTTTTGGGGAAACAAATCCTTTTTTAGAGTATTTTTTTCCAGTTTATGTTGCTTTTTTGTGGGGTATTTTAGTTTTTAATTTTTGTGCCATTTTTTTCAATAATTTTATCTTTTTATAATTTAGTTTTAATTTAGTTTATTTTACTTTTTGAAGGTTACTTTTGGACACTTGTTTCAACGATATTGTCACCTTTCCAGAGTTTTTGTGCCGGAGTTTATGCTGCTTTTTTGTGGGGTATTTTTCTACAATTTTTTGACGTTTTTTGTTGCTTTTTCAAGGTTCATTTTGGACAATTTGTTTCGATGATTTTGTCGCCTTTTTAGAGGATTTTTTTCCAGAGTTCATGTTGCTTTTTGTGGGGTATTGTTTTGCCATTTTGTGCCCTTTTTTCAATGATTTTTTTGATTTTTAAATTTAGTTTTTTTTCCTGCAATATTTCCAACGTTTTTTGTTGCTTTTTCAAGGATATTTTTTGTCGCCTTTTTAGAGGCTTTTTTCTTTTTTTCAGAATTCATGTTGCTGTTTTGTGGGGTATTTTTTTTTTTTTTTTTTTGCGCCCTTTTTTCAATAATTTAGTCTGTCTTTTATTTTTTTTTTTTACTAAGCGTTTTTCAACAAATTTTTGAAGTTTTTTTTTTTTTTTTTTTTTTTCAGAGGTTATTTTTGGACACATTTTTCAACATTTTTTTTTGCCTTTTCAGAGTTTCTTCTCCCGAATTTATGTTGCTTTTTTGTGGGGTATTTTTTGTCATTTTTGCGCCCTTTTTTCAATGTTTTTTTTCCTACAAATTTACGATGTTTTTGTACCTATCCTCAGTACATCCGAGTTATACGGAGTTTACTGTATCCTCGTACGGTTTGGAAGCTTTTACTTAAACCGATAAAGATGTTTTTTAGCTTTTAGATAAATTAATTTTGGTCATGAAAACGCTTCTGTTAGCTTTCTGTATGTGTGTTTGTAACTTTGTGGGAATGGCAGCATTCTCATCTGACAGCAGTGATTTATAGGATTTCCATCTTTCATTTGTGTCTTTTCTACCTCCCCATGTTTTCCATGTTTCCATCTTCCATACACTCGTTTCCTCCTCATCCCATTTCTGTCTCTTTTCCACCCCCCTCCCCCCCTGACTCATATTTTCCATCTCTGAGCTCCGAGCATGCTTCATTTTTCTTCATGTCATGTTTTCTCCCCCCATTAACCAAAAAAACGCTCCGTCATGTTGCAGAAAAAGTCACAACTCATTTCACCCAAATATGCAGTCGGGTATCATTTCCATCTGGCTGGTTCTTTCCATCGTTTGGGAAAGGCTTTTATTTTTAAGCTTTTCTGCAGGAATCACGGCTTTTATTTTGAAGCTTTTCCGCAGGAATCACAGCTTTTATTTTGAAGCTTTTCCGCAGGAATCACGGCTTTTATTTTGGAGCTTTCTGCAGGAATCACGGCTTTTCTTTTGAAGCTTTTTTTGCAGGAATCAAGGCTTTTATTTTGAAGCTTTTCTGCAGGAATCACGGCTTTTATTTTGAAGCTTTTCTGCAGGGATCACAGCTTTTATTTTGAAGCTTTTCCGCAGGAATCACAGCTTTTATTTTGAAGCTTTTCCGCAGGAATCACGGCTTTTATTTTGAAGCTTTTCTGCAGGAATCACAGCTTTTATTTTGAAGCTTTTCTGCAGGAATCACAGCTTTTATTTTGAAGCTTTTCCGCAGGAATCACGGCTTTTATTTTGAAGCTTTTCCACAGGAATCATGCTAAGATTCATTTATTTTCTTTTCCAAATGTAAGAAACTCATCTTTGGCTTTATGTTGTCACGCTGTTTTATTTTCAAACATTGTAGATCCTAAAATACTGCAGCTGAATGTGTGATGATGTGGAGAACTTTTAGTTCCTACTTTAAGTAGAGGAGGGGGGAAAAAAACAGATTATCGTGTGTGTGTGTGTGTGTGTGTGTGTGTGTGTGTGTGTGTGTGTGTGTGTGTGTATGTGTATATAATGTATTTTCCGTACTCTACCAGCAGCCTCAGGCCAAACCGAGCAGTTCACACACACTTGTAAAATTCCCACCGGTACAAAGCCACACACACACACACACACACATTGAGGTCAGCAGTATGTATGTATGTGTGTGTGTTGCTGCCCAGTAGATAAACTGAAGGTCTGAACAGACGAGAACAGGAAACTGTAAATGTTTAAGAGTGATGACAGAGAGACAGACAGAAGCTCTGACTTCAGACTTTAGTAAGTTGTATATATATACACACAGTACAGGCCAAAAGTTTGGACACACCTTCTCATTCAATGTGTTTCTTTATTTTCATGACTATTTACATTGTAGATTCTCACTGAAGGCATCAAAACTATGAATGAACACATATGGAATTATGTACTTAACAAGAAAGTGTGAAATAACTGAAAACATGTCTTATATTTTAGATTCTTCAAAGTAGCCACCCTTTGCTTTTTTTGATAACTCTGCAAACCCTTGGTGTTCTCTCAATGAGCTTCATGAGGTAGTCACCTGAAATGGTTTTACCTTCACAGGTGTGCCTTGTCAGGGTTCATTAGTGGAATTATTTCCCTTATTAATAAAAAAGCAAAGGGTGGCTACTTTGAAGAATCTAAAATATAAGACATGTTTTCAGTTATTTCACACTTTCTTGTTAAGCACATAATTCCATATGTGTTCATTCATAGTTTTGATGCCTTCAGTGAGAATCTACAATGTAAATAGTCATGAAAATAAAAAGGAAACGCATTGAATGAGAAGGTGTGTCCCAACTTATATATATTGTAAACAGCATTAATACGTAGTTTAATAAGCACGCTGTGGTAAAAGTGATGAACAGCGAGCGAGAGATCTGCTGCCTGTGTGACAGTTGAAGAGTAATAAAGTTTGCCGTCTTGGTGCCCCCCCCCATGCTTATCATGCCTCATTGTTGTTGTTGTTGTGATGACTGTTATTGTGATATATGTGATGCAGTAAAAGACATATTATTCTCTGAGTAGCTTCTCTCTGTGGAACAACAGCCTCGGTTAACACCCAGTTAGTCTTTTAATGTAACAGATGTTTCTGTCGTAATGACCCCGAGCAACTCGAACCAATCCATCTTGGTTAGAGGGACTGCATTCAGACCACAGTTTCCCAATGTCCCCTGTACTGGCATCAACATGTGGGACGAGTCAGGCTGAAAACACAGAATATTAAAGCTCCCATGGCATGAAAATGTCCCTTTTTATGAGTTTTTTTTAACATTAATATGAGCTCGAAATGGTGATAGGTGTAAACCGAGCCCTGGGTATCCTGCTCTGATACAGTATTAGGGGACCACTAAGGTCTATATAAAAGAGACTTCAGATACAGTATTAGGGGACCACTAAGGTCTATATAAAAGAGACTTCAGATACAGTATTAGGGGACCACTAAGGTCTATATAAAAGAGACTTCAGATACAGTATTAGGGGACCACTAAGGTCTATATAAAAGAGACTTCAGATACAGTATTAGGGGACCACTAAGGTCTATATAAAAGAGACTTCAGATACAGTATTAGGGGACCACTAAGGTCTATATAAAAGAGACTTCAGATACAGTATTAGGGGACCACTAAGGTCTATATAAAAGAGACTTCAGATACAGTATTAGGGGACCACTAAGGTCTATATAAAAGAGACTTCAGATACAGTATTAGGGGACCACTAAGGCCTATATAAAAGAGACTTCAGATACAGTATTAGGGGACCACTAAGGTCTATATAAAAGAGACTTTCACAGAGCTAATGACTGTAATTGCAAGTCTTGTCCTTAAGCTTTTTTGAGTGTTTTTTATTTAATATCTGGCTTTTCAGCTGCTTTAAAACATTTCAACTATAAGCTGGAGAGTTAAGAGACAGCAGCTTGGACAGAGAGAGAGAGGGAGGGAGGGGGGAGAGAGAGGGAGGTGAAGTTGATTCAGAGCGACTTGCAGAATATTGTTTGGGAGTCTTGTCAACAGCTGATGATTAAACTTGCGTCGGTGGCACCACATTCTCATGAAGAAGTGACATTTAATTTATATCGCAATCGCTCCAAATCATTCATTCCTCTGGAGAGAGAGAGAGGGGGCGAGAGACCTGCTGCAGACACAGGGAGAGAGAGAGAGACCTGCCTCAGACACAGGGAGAGAGAGAGAGAGAGAGACCTGCCTCAGACACAGGGAGAGAGAGAGAGAGACCTGCAGCAGACACAGGGAGAGAGAGAGAGAGAGACCTGCAGCAGACACAGGGAGAGAGAGAGACCTGCTGCAGACACAGGGAGAGAGAGAGAGAGAGACCTGCTGCAGACACAGGGAGAGAGAGAGAGAGAGACCTGCCTCAGACACAGGGAGAGAGAGAGAGAGAGACCTGCTGCAGACACAGGGAGAGAGAGAGAGAGACCTGCCTCAGACACAGGGAGAGAGAGAGAGAGACCTGCTGCAGACACAGGGAGAGAGAGGGCGAGAGACCTGCTGCAGACACAGGGAGAGAGAGAGAGAAAGACCTGCAGCAGACACAGGGAGAGAGAGAGACCTGCTGCAGACACAGGGGGGAGAGAGAGAGAGAGAGAGAGACCTGCCTCAGAGACAGGGAGAGAGAGGGCGAGAGACCTGTTGCAGACACAGGGAGAGAGAGAGCGAGAGAGACCTACTGCAGACACAGGGGAGAGAGAGAGAGAGAGAGAGAGAGAGACCTGCAGCAGACACAGGGAGAGAGAGAGAGACCTGCTGCAGACACAGGGAGAGAGAGAGAGAGAGAGAGAGACCTGCAGCAGACACAGGGAGAGAGAGGGCGAGAGACCTGCTGCAGACACAGGGAGAGAGAGAGAGAGAGAGACCTGCTGCAGACACAGGGAGAGAGAGAGAGAGACCTGCTGCAGACACAGGGAGACCTGCTGCAGACACAGGGAGAGAGGGCGAGGGGGAGAGAGAGAGAGAGAGACCTGCTGCAGACACAGGGAGAGAGAGAGAGACCTGCAGCAGACACAGGGAGAGAGAGGGCGAGAGACCTGCTGCAGACACAGGGAGAGAGAGAGAGAGAGAGAGACCTGCTGCAGACACAGGGAGAGAGAGAGAGAGACCTGCTGCAGACACAGGGAGAGAGAGAGAGAGAGAGACCTGCTGCAGACACAGGGAGAGAGAGAGAGACCTGCTGCAGACACAGGGAGAGAGAGGGCGAGAGACCTGCTGCAGACACAGGGAGAGAGAGAGAGAGAGACCTGCTGCAGACACAGGGAGAGAGAGGTCGAGAGACCTGCTGCAGACACAGGGAGAGAGAGGTTCAGGTGCATTCTGGGCGTGCTGGTCTTACAGGGAGGTGTGTTCAGGTGCATTCTGGGCGTGCTGGTCTTACAGGGAGGTGTGTTCAGGTGCATTCTGGGCGTGCTGGTCTTACAGGGAGGTGTGTTCAGGTGCATTCTGGGCGTGCTGGTCTTACAGGGAGGTGTGTTCAGGTGCATTCTGGGCGTGCTGGTCTTACAGGGAGGTGTGTTCAGGTGCATTCTGGGCATGCTGGTCTAACAGGGAGGTGTATTCAGGTGCATTCTGGGTGTGCTGGTCTTTCAGGGAGGTGTGTTCAGGTGCATTCTGGGCATGCTGGTCTAACAGGGAGGTGTGTTCAGGTGCATTCTGGGTGTGCTGGTCTTACAGGGAGGTGTGTTCAGGTGCATTCTGGGCGTGCTGGTCTTACAGGGAGGTGTGTTCAGGTGCATTCTGGGCGTGCTGGTCTTACAGGGAGGTGTGTTCAGGTGCATTCTGGGCATGCTGGTCTAACAGGGAGGTGTGTTCAGGTGCATTCTGGGTGTGCTGGTCTTTCAGGGAGGTGTGTTCAGGTGCATTCTGGGCGTGCTGGTCTTACAGGGAGGTGTGTTCAGGTGCATTCTGGGCGTGCTGGTCTTACAGGGAGGTGTGTTCAGGTGCATTCTGGGAGTATTGCTATCTTGAGGCAGCGGGAAGTGATCTCACCATTGACCAACAATAACCTGGTCTAAAGTCAATAACGCAGCATTTCATTGTTATTTTAACAGAGCATTAGTAAAATGCTCCTAGGCTCGTTCACAGCGCACACACACTATGCTTGTTACACACACAGGGACGCACAGCAACACACACACACAAACACACACACACACACACACACACACACATGCAGAAGATTACAAATAAAAATATTACGGTGCAAATCCTCCATCATAACAGCAATGCTCCAAGGTCCAAACGCGCCTGGCTTTTAAAGGGAATGGGAGATGATCTCTGATTGGTTGATTGCATGTTACGCTCAAAACACACCTCTGATTAATGAAGACACTAAGAACAACCCTTGAGGACCAGGCACCCGCCACACAGACCCTTTTATTTTCCGACATCAAACTAGCAAAAGTGGATTTGGACACTGTGGATTAGATCGTTAAAATAGGGCCCTGTGTTTGGGGTTGTAAATGATGCCTGTGTACGGACCCGTTCATAAGAATGTGTTGAACAGTTGTGTCCTCTCTGCTGCTCCTTCTCCTGGATCGTTCCTCCCTCTCCTCTCTCCTCTCTCCCCCCTTCTTGGATGCCACTCTCAATTATCTCCTAGTGAAAGACGAGAGGGGAGGGCGAGCAGAAACACCTGTGAGGGTGAGTCAGCGTTCACCTGCAGCACTCACAGCCTCCCTCACAAAAAAAAAGTCTTTCATGAGTTTTTGTTGTTGTTGTTAAAACAGGGCTTATCACCGTCTCCCCTGGCTGTAGATAGGTGGGCCAACGCATATTTTGTCTCAGAGCAAGTAATTCGTTTTTTTGTCGTTTGTTGGCTCACTTTTACTCACAACACGCTAACCGGCAACATAGGATTCCATTCACTACGCTAAGCTAACTAGCGTCGGCGCTGCCGGTGTTGCACCGGACTAAAACGATGCATTAGGGCTGTGCTCAATTGAAGAAATTCTGAGTCGACTAACACTCTTTCAATCGTATCGACTAATCGATTAGTTGATTTAAATCGACAGATCTGTAAATCTGAGTTTCTCCACTAAGAGTCATGTTAAAGCACCACTTTAATTCTTGTGTTTACCAGAGATGTGCTCGTACGTTTCGTGGAAATAAGTCATTCAGCATGAAAAAAAGCATCAAACATGACTAATGGACTAAAGAGATCTAAGTTGACTAAGACCAAAACGACCGATTAGTCGACTAATTTTAATGATTGTAAAGGTTATGTTAAAACCATAGAACATGAGTCTATCCACACGTGTAAATGTTTTAACTAATGGTACTTTTATTTAATTGAAATGCACTTGAGATGTCTTTGCCTCTTTTGTGATTGTTTTGTGATTGCTAATTGTTGTTTTTTGTAAGTAACTTGTTCTGCTATCTTGGCCAGGTTTCCCTTGAAAAAGAGATTTTATATTTCAATGAGACTA
>NC_041348.1:31272632-31275132 GCF_004354835.1 Perca flavescens
GATGACTCGGGTCGTACTGATTTCTCTGCCTCCGCCGAGTGTTTCAGAACAACGTTACGGGTCTCTCCGGTCTCTCTCCGTATTTCCTTTACCCCCGCTCTGCTCTTTTTTTTCTTTTCTTTCGCTCCTCTCTGCTCCGCTCTGCGCTCAACTCAATTTGTTTTTTTATCTCCGCGACTAGGTGGCGTAATAGTTGCGCGACACAACGAATCAATAATTAAATTTGTTGCCAACTTTTTTTAGTAATCGAATTTTATCGATTTTATCGATTAGTTGTTGCAGCCCTAGATTGGATTAGATAGTAATAGATAATAGATAGTAGATAGTAGATAGTAGAATAGTAGACCATAGATAATAGATAGTAGATAGTAGATAGTAGACCATAGATAATAGATAGTAGATAGTAGATAATAGATAGTAGATAGTAGATAGTAGATAATAGATAGTAGATAATAGATAGTAGATAGTAGAATAGTAGACCATAGATAATAGATAATAGATAGTAGATAATAGATAGTAGATAATAGATAGTAGATAGTAGAATAGTAGACCATAGATAATAGATAGTAGATAGTAGATAGTAGATAATAGATAGTAGATAGTAGATAGTAGAATAGTAGACCATAGATAATAGATAGTAGATAGTAGATAGTAGATAGTAGAATAGTAGACCATAGATAATAGATAGTAGATAGTAGATAATAGATAGTAGATAGTAGATAATAGATAGTAGATAGTAGATAATAGATAGTAGATAGTAGAATAGTAGACCATAGATAATAGATAGTAGATAGTAGATAGAAGATAATAGATAGTAGATAGTAGATAATAGATAATAGATAGTAGATAATAGATAGTAGATAGTAGATAGTAGAATAGTAGACCATAGATAATGGATAGTAGATAGTAGATAATAGATAGTAGATAGTAGATAATAGATAGTAGATAATAGATAGTAGATAATAGATAGTAGATAGTAGAATAGTAGACCATAGATAATAGATAGTAGATAATAGATAGTAGATAGTAGATAGTAGAATAGTAGACCATAGATAATAGATAGTAGATAGTAGATAGTAGAATAGTAGACCATAGATAGTAGATAGTAGATAGTAGAATAGTAGACCATAGATAATAGATAGTAGATAGTAGATAGTAGAATAGTAGGCCATAGATAGTAGATAGTAGATAATAGATAGTAGATAGTAGATAGTAGAATAGTAGACCATAGATAATAGATAGTAGATAGTAGAATAGTAGACCATAGATAATAGATAGTAGATAGTAGATAGTAGATAGTAGAATAGTAGACCATAGATAATAGATAGTAGATAGTAGATAGTAGAATAGTAGACCATAGATAGTAGATAGTAGATAGTAGAATAGTAGACCATAGATAATAGATAGTAGATAGTAGATAGTAGAATAGTAGGCCATAGATAATAGATAGTAGATAGTAGAATAGTAGACCATAGATAATAGATAGTAGATAGTAGATAGAAGATAATAGATAGTAGATAGTAGATAATAGATAGTAGATAATAGATAGTAGATAGTAGAATAGTAGACCATAGATAATAGATAGTAGATAGTAGATAATAGATAGTAGATAATAGATAGTAGATAGTAGAATAGTAGACCATAGATAATAGATAGTAGATAGTAGATAATAGATAGTAGATAATAGATAGTAGATAGTAGAATAGTAGGCCATAGATAATAGATAGTAGATAGTAGAATAGTAGACCATAGATAATAGATAGTAGATAGTAGATAGAAGATAATAGATAGTAGATAGTAGATAATAGTTAGTAGATAATAGATAGTAGATAGTAGAATAGTAGACCATAGATAATAGATAATAGATAGTAGATAGTAGAATAGTAGACCATAGATAATAGATAGTAGATAATAGATAGTAGATAGTAGATAGTAGAATAGTAGACCATAGATAATAGATAGTAGATAGTAGATAGTAGAATAGTAGACCATAGATAGTAGATAGTAGATAGTAGAATAGTAGACCATAGATAATAGATAGTAGATAGTAGAATAGTAGACCATAGATAATAGATAGTAGATAGTAGATAGAAGATAATAGATAGTAGATAGTAGATAATAGATAGTAGAATAGTAGACCATAGATAATAGATAGTAGAATAGTAGATAATAGATAATAGATAGTAGATAATAGATAATAGATTATAGATAGTAGAATAGTAGACCATAGATAATAGATAGTAGATAGTAGATAATAGATAGTACATAGTAGATAATAGATAGTAGAATAGTAGATACTAGATACAGTAGTAGATAGTAGAATAGTAGATAATAGATAGTAGATAGTAGATAGTAGATAGTAGATAGTAGATAGAAGATAATAGATAGTAGATAGTAGATAATAGATAGTAGATAATAGATAGTAGATAGTAGATAGTAGATAATAGATAGTAGATAATAGATAGTAGATAGTAGAATAGTAGACCATAGATAATAGATA
>NC_041348.1:31280132-31290132 GCF_004354835.1 Perca flavescens
ACACACACACACACACACACACACACACACACACACACACACCCCCTCCCTCCCTCTCTCTCGGGGAGTGTAGACTTCTATATCTCTCCTGATCCACTGATTTCATTCAGCTTGTACAATAAGCAGCTGTGTGTGTGGCTGTGTGTGCTGTGTGTTTTTGTGTGTGTGTGTGTGTGTGTGTGTGTGTGTGTGTGTGTGTGTGTGTGTGTGTGTGTGTGTGTGTGTGTGTGTGTGTGTGTGTGTGTATGCTGTGTGTGTATGCTGTGTGTGTTGCAAGGTTTTTCCATTAGTGGGGAAAAAGGAGTTTTGGTGCTTTTTGATGTTGCATCCAAATGTTCCTGAGTATTCATGCTGAACAACTTTAATGGCTGCAGAAGGTTTAGTCTGACACACACACAGACACACACACACACCACATACACACACACACACACCAAATACACACATGCACAACAACTACTCCTCTACATTCAAGTCAGAAACTGATTTCCTGTGTGTTTTGTGTGAGTGTCTCTGTGTGAGTGTGTGTGTGTGTGTGTGTCTGTCTGTGTGTGCGTGTCTCTCTGCGTGTGTGTGTGTCTGTCTGTGTGTCTGTGTGCGCACGTCTGTGTGTGTGTGTGTGTGTGTGTGTGTGTTTACATGCAGTTTAATAACCCATTATATTTGTATTTTATACCGTGGTTTCTCAAACACCATTTGAACACCTATCCCCTGCTATCAGAGCCAAGTCCTTTAGTAAATGAGGGATTTGTGCGTTTCCTTTTTATTTTCATGACTATTTACATTGTAGATTCTCACTGAAGGCATCAAAACTATGAATGAACACATATGGAATTATGTACTTAACAAAAAAGTGTGAAATAACTGAAAACATGTCTTATATTTTAGATTCTTCAAAGTAGTCACCCTTTGCTTTTTTATTAATAAGGGAAATAATTCCACTAATGAACCCTGACAAAGCACACCTGTGAAGGTAAAACCATTTCAGGTGACTACCTCATGAAGCTTATTGAGAGAACACCAAGGGTTTGCAGAGTTATCAAAAAAAGCAAAGGGTGGCTACTTTGAAGAATCTAAAATATAAGACATGTTTTCAGTTATTTCACACTTTTTTGTTAAGTACATAATTCCATATGTGTTCATTCATAGTTTTGATGCCTTCAGTGAGAATCTACAATGTAAATAGTCATGAAAATAAAAAGGAAACACATTGAATGAGAAGGTGTGTCCAAACTTTTGGCCTGTACCGTATACTTTACGTAGAATTGTATACGTTACGTACAACATGCATACTTGCTTTAAAGCGGCAGAACATTGGGCGTGTTTGCGCTGTGAGATCTTTAGCGCGGTATCTTTCAGTAATCAGATGTTGAGAGTGTTGCATACTAGCATAGAGGTTGCAGTGCATCATTTAGTGAATTCTTTGAGTATTTTCGGGGACAGTAGCTGCTCAGTAACTGCAGGATGTGTTGGTGATGTGGGAGAACGTGCACGAGCCACTTCAACAGTTTCCTTTTTAAAATTCCCACGAGTGACTTAGTCGGCTTTGTATGCAGGAGGGAGGGGTTAACATGCAGCGTGAGAGAGAGGGTGAGAGAGAGAGAGAGAGAGAGAGAGGGAGGGAGGGAGGGGGTTAACATGCAGCGTGAGAGAGAGGGTGAGAGAGAGAGAGAGAGAGAGAGAGAGAGGAGGGAGGGAGGGGTTAACATGCAGCGTGAGAGAGAGAGAGGGAGGGAGGGAGGGAGGGGTTAACATCCAGAGAGAGAGAGAGAGAGGGAGAGAGAGGGAGGGAGGGAGAGAGAGGGAGGGGTTAACATCGAGAGAGAGAGAGAGAGAGAGAGAGAGAGAGAGAGAGAGAGAGAGAGAGAGAGAGAGAGAGAGAGACAGAGAGAGAGAGAGAGAGAGAGAGAGAGAGAGAGACAGACAGAGAGAGAGAGAGGGAGGGAGAGAGAGGGGTTAACATCCAGCGCATTGGCTGTGATTTAGGCCATGGCGAAGGCTGAGATTTAGATCAACGGAGGCCATTGTTGCAGAGAGAGGGAGAGGGAGAGAAGGAGAGGGAGAGAGAGAAGAGGAGAGGGAGAGAGAGAAGAGGAGAGGGAAGGACGGTGAGAGAGCGAGAGGGATGGAGAGAGAGACAGAGAGCGAGAGGGATGGAGAGAGAGAGGGGAGAGGGAGACAGACCATTCTTTCCTCTTCTCTCCATTTCTGCTCTCATCTGTTATTATTTCGGCTCATGCTTCCAGCAGTTATTGAAACACTTATGATTTGAGTGAGAAATAATAAAATAATACAGAAATAATCCATCAGCTGCACGGCTCAGTGTCTCTGACAAACTGAGCTGTGAGTGGCACATGTTTTACGTTTTCTTTTTGACACTTTTTGACACTTTTTTTGCGACATTTCTGACGGTTGAAAATGTTGAACGTGTTTGATGTTTTAAGTTGTTGCTGTCAAACGATTATTTAATCGCATTAATGTCGGGGTTAACTCGCAATTAATCGTACATTTTTATCTATTCTAAATGTCCCTTGATTTATTTTTGTCCCATTATTATTTTTTCTTATTTTAATGCTCTTATCAACATGGAAAAGTGGATTGGCTTGCTTTGTGCTTTTGTCGCCTGGCTTTGACGAGAAGGGGGGGATCTCTACTATCATCTTATCTTCTCAGTTTGACACAAATAGCATCTGACTGATAGTCCAAGCTCAATCTTTTAAGAGTGAACATTAGTCTCTGTATTTTCTACTGCTCAAGAGGCGGGCATAGTTTAAAATGACTCTGTACGCAATTGGATAGTTCTTCAACCAATCAGATCAACAAGAAGCTTGCTTGGTCGCTTCTCTATAGTCATCGTGTTAAACCCGCCAGTAGCGCGCCAGGTGGATAAGCCAGTTTGTGATTGGTTCCTGCAAAATTGTGACGGAAGCAGGATGGATAAACGTACAGGTTTCCAGCCTGAGCTGCAGGGAGGAAATCAAACTCAAAGTCTACCTGACTGCACAATATGTCCTTAAAAAAAGTGACTTTTTTTCCAAATACGTTGGCAAGAATATTCTGCATGTGCATGGTGTTATTAAAGCCTAAAACTTGAAGATGTGGGGGTGTCTGGAGATTGGGGGATTTCGGTGCAATGCTCACTCGGAGGAAAGTGAACATTTCCACTTCTGTCTGAACCAATCAAGCTGCTTTCAGTTGATTGTAGGGCTGTCCTCGACTAAAGAAATTCTTAGTCGACTAACACTTATACGATTTTTGTCGACCAATCGATTAGTTGATTTAATTGACAGAGCTGTGAGCTTTGAGAGGTGGTTAAGACTAGAAAAGCACAATATAAATGTAGTTAATTAACCATCTGTAAAACTGAGTTTCTCCACAATTAATCCTGCAAAAGCACCACTTTAAATCTTGTGTTTACCATAAATGTGCTCAGAAGTTTCTTGGAAATAAGCAATTAAGCATGAATAAGCATAAAAAATGACTAATCGACTAAAGAAATCTTAGTCGACTAAGACCAAAATGACCGATTAGTCGACTAATCGACTAAGAGGTGGCAGCCCTAGTTGGTTGGTTGGTTGGTTGATTGGTTGATTGATTGATCTCTTGGCTGCCGAACCTTTTGGCTAACTGCACGACTTGTCTTGTCCCGTTTTATTTCCTTCTGATTCCCGGAGAGAAATCTCTCAAAGATAATTCCTAATCTTCTCTTCTTGTGTCGTCTCTTCTTGTCCTCACTTTTAAAAAAAAAACAAAAAAAAAAACAAGTCTTGGTTTTGTCTCCTGAATCCTTAAAGGTCCTCGTAACCTTCTTGAAAAACCTTGTGTCTTCCTCCTCTTCTTTTGGTGGTTTACCAGGACGCACGTCACAGCCAACTCAGGCGGTTTCTTTGTCACTTCCCCTACTTGCCTCCTGATTCCTAACATCAGAAGTTGTTCATCTTTTATCAATGGCAGGGGTCAGCAACCTCCACTACCCCCCGAACGGCCTGTTTAGGTCTAAATGATCCTACCGGCATTACTTACAGGTCTAAATGAGCATTTATCAATAAGGTGATGTTTGTCTTTTGACCATTTGATCCATTGCTTTAAGTGTAACTCTCGCCAAAATGCAACCTAGGGTCTTTTTGTGAATGTACCCGAGTCAAACTTTCATTTACACAAATACATATTAATCAATTACATGTTGATGTCTGAAAGTCTCGAGGTTTTTGACATAAATGCAGATATATAAATGTTATTTAAATATAAATTAAATATGTCACCTGTCAATCCAGAAGGAAATATTCTGGAACCTATTTTGCCGCCAATACTGCCGACGTTGTCTTAGCTGTAATCACATGAGTATACAGTACAGTACAAAGTTTGGACACACCTTCTCATTCAATGAGTTTCCTTTTTATTTTCATGACTATTTACATTGTAGATTCTCACTGAAGGCATCAAAACTATGAATGAACACATATGGAATTATGTACTTAACAAAAAAAGTGTTATGTTTGAAAACATGTCTTATATTTTAGATTCTTCAAAGTAGCCACCCTTTGCTTTTTTATTAATAAAGGAAATAATTCCACTAATGAACCCTGACAAAGCACACCTGTGAAGGTAAAACCATTTCAGGTGACTACCTCATGAAGCTCATTGAGAGAACACCAAGGGTTTGCAGAGTTATCAAAAAAAGCAAAGGGTGGCTACTTTGAAGAATCTAAAATATAAGACATGTTTTCAGTTATTTCACACTTTTTTGTTAAGTACATAATTCCATATGTGTTCATTCATAGTTTTGATGCCTTCAGTGAGAATCTACAATGTAAATAGTCATGAAAATAAAAAGGAAACACATTGAATGAGAAGGTGTGTCCAGACTTTTGGCCTGAACTGTATAATACGAAAATATGTTTATATGTGATTTAGACACAAATACATATTAGTAAATGACATTTTGATGTTTCAAAGTCTCAAGGTTTTGACATAAATGCAATCAGATCAGTATATGTAATCTGTAATCAGATCAGTATATGTTTACGTTTATGGGAAACATACATGTGTCCGACACGTTTCTGGTGTGCAAAGACATAAGAAAACGCAACAGAAACGCCACGCTCATGCCACGCAGGCAGTGTGTAACCGGCCTAAGGCCTACAATAATAATAAATAAAAAAATAAAAAATTCAAAGCCACACTAGTGAGGGGCTAAAGTGGGAGCCTCAGGTTGCAGACCCCTGATCTTTGGCCTTGTCTACTTCCCTTTTATGGGTCCTATCCTCTTTGTCCTGTCCCCTCGTGTCCTTGTCTTCTGAGTGATATTAGACTGCCCTTAGAGAGCTTCAGTTGAAGGTTTTCCTTTTTGAAAGTTCATGAATGTATCATCCTACCATCACCTCCAGCGCTGGGCTGCAGCTCCACCAACTGTATCGCGACGCTGACGGACTCCCAGGGGGAGTTCACATCGCCCTGCTACCCCGACAAATACCCCAATTTGCAGACGTGTAAGTGGACGCTGCAGGCCCCCGCCGGCTTCATCATCCAGCTCTCATTCCTGGACTTTGACCTGGAGGAGGCGCCGGGCTGCATCTACGACCGGGTGGTGGTGAACACGGGAAACGCGGATGTTAAGTTCTGCGGCCCGACGGCCAGCGGGCTGACCCTGAACTCGACGGGGAACGTGATGGAGCTGTCCTTTGACTCCGACTTCAGCGTGCAGAAGAGAGGGTTCAGTGTTAGCTTCAGACACGGTAGGTTCTAGGGCTGTGCTCGATTGAAGAGACTCTTAGTCGACTAACACTCGTTCAATCGTATCGACTAATCGATTAGTTGATTTAATCGACAGATCTGTAAATCTGAGTTTCTCCGCAAAGAGTCGTGCTAAAAGCACCACTTTAAAGTGCCCATATTATGAAAAGAAAACCACTTTTTCTGGTGATTTTGGGTGTTCTTTTGTGTCTCTGGTGCTTTCACACACATACACACTTTGAAATAAATCCATCCCTGGTGTTCTGAGTGAGATCTGGTTTCTGAATGTGTCCTGCCTTCAGTCTCCTGGTGAGCTGGTCAAAATCGGCTCGGACTGTGACGTCACAGTCCGAAATGAGCTGGCTAACCACAACCGTTAGCTCGTAGCATTAGCGTTAGCATGCTAATGCTAACGCTAGCATGCTACGTCGTTCTCAATAGCAAAGCACTGCTACAACACACACAAGTTCACCATAATCTCCAAAAGAACTACTTCCATGTGCTCCCTGGTTTAGAAGAAGTCTCCCAGCTGATCCTGCCTTGGAACTGACCAAAGTTGGAGAAACAGCCTTTCATTTACTGTCTCTAGAGTTAGCTAGCTGACATGATCTACATCTGAGCTACTGAGCATGTGCAAGTGCAATAAAAGATAGTACAGAAGAAGAAAAGAGGTCTCACTCTGTAGCTAAAACAGAAACCAGGTGAAAAGAGGATCTGCAGCAGTGAGAGAGAGAGCTGTGCAGTACAACAAAAATATGGAGTTTTTTGAAAATTAAACCATGTAAACCTATTCTGGTACAACCTTAAAATACAGTTATGAACCTGAAAATGAGCAAAATATGGGTGCTTTAATTCTTGTGTTTTCCAGAGATGTGCTCGTACGTTTCATGGAAATAAGTCATGGAGCATGAAAACAGCATCAAACATGACTAATCGACTAAAGAAATCTAAGTTGACTAAGACCAAAATGACAGATTAGTCGACTAATCCACTAAGAGGGAGCAGCCCTAGTAGGTTCAGGCACACAACTTATTAGGGTCGGGCATCGTTTGGATTTTAACGATTCTGATTCCAATTCCGATTCTTCCTTTCGATTCCGGTTCTTATCGATTCTCGATTTACGATTCTTTGAGTGGTGGAGTTGAAACGTGGTCACATGCTCATTTCACAAATAAGAGGAAAGTTTTATTTTGATTCAAAAGGTGGTTTGCAGTTTGACGGGGCTTTTTCAACGTAAAATAAAGCCAGACTAGAGCACCGCTTACTGCTTACTGTGCTCCACGGCTGCAACACAACAAGCACCTGCTGGCCGCTTCGGAAACCAAAACTTGTGCATGTTAAATTTGGAACCCATTTGAAACCAAATCCTCCAAACGATTCGAATATATTGTGTATATGTATATATATATACAGTACAGGCCAAAAGTTTGGACACACCTTCTCATTCAATGTGTTTCCTTTTTATTTTCATGACTATTTACATTGTAGATTCTCACTGAAGGCATCAAAACTATGAATGAACACATATGGAATTATGTACTTAACAAAAAAGTGTGAAATAACTGAAAACATGTCTTATATTTTAGATTCTTCAAAGTAGCCACCCTTTGCTTTTTTATTAATCAGGGAAATAATTTCACTAATTAACCCTGACAAGGCACACCTGTGAAGGTAAAACCATTTCAGGTGACTACCTCATGAAGCTCATTGAGAGAACACCAAGGGTTTGCAGAGTTATCAAAAAAAGCAAAGGGTGACTACTTTGAAGAATCTAAAATATAAGACATGTTTTCAGTTATTTCACACTTTTTTGTTAAGTACATAATTCCATATGTGTTCATTCATAGTTTTGATGCCTTCAGTGAGAATCTACAATGTAAATAGTCATGAAAATAAAGAAACACATTGAATGAGAAGGTGTGTCCAAACTTTTGGCCTGTACTGTATATATTTTAAACAATTCCAAGTAGGAATCGGTTCTCGATGCCCAACCCTATGCACAACGCCGGGGTCCTGTTCTTCAAATGTAGCCGATGACATAATTTCTTCAACATAAAACTGATCCCGGGTACAAGTTTGGTAATATATGTGTGGCATTTTCACACCTGGTCCGTTTCAGCCCTCCAAAAGAACCAAGAACTGACACCAAAAGGGATGAAGGGGCCCTATCTTGCACCCGGCACAGCGCAAAGCCCGACGCAAGTGTCTTTTGCTAGTTTAAGACCGACCACGTCATTTAAATAACAAATGCACCTGCACCCATCTGTGGCCCATGGGCGTGCTGGTCTTACAGGGAGGTGTGTTCAGGTGCATTCTGGGTGTGCTGGTCTTACAGGGAGGTGTGTTCAGGTGCATTCTGGGTGTGCTGGTCTCACAGGGAGGTGTGTTCAGGTGCATTCTGGGTGTGCTGGTCTCACAGGGAGGTGTGTTCAGGTGCATTCTGGGCGTGCTGGTGTTACAGGGAGGTGTGTTCAGGTGCATTCTGGGAGTATTGCTATCTTGAGGCAGCGGGAAGTGATCTCACCATTGACCAACAAAAACCTGGTCTAAAGTCAATAACGCAGCATTTCATTGTTATTTTAACAGAGCATTAGTAAAATGCTCCTAGGCTCGTTCACAGCGCGCACACACTATGCTTGTTACACACACAGGGACGCACAGCAGCACACACACACACACAAACACAAACACACACACACACACACACACACACATGCAGAAGATTACAAATAAAAATATTATGGTGCAAATCCTCCATCATAACAGCAATGCTCCAAGGTACAAATGCGCCTGGCTTTTAAAGGGAATGGGAGATGATCTCTGATTGGTTGATTGCATGTTACGCCCAAAACACACCCTCTGATTAATGAAGACACTAAGGTCTACATAAAAGAGACTTCAGATACAGTATTAGGGGACCACTAAGGTCTATATAAAAGAGGCTTCAGATACAGTATTAGGGGACCACTAAGGTCTATATAAAGAGACTTCAGATACAGTATTAGGGGACCACTAAGGTCTATATAAAAGAGACTTCAGATACAGTATTAGGGGACCACTAAGGTCTATATAAAAGAGACTTCAGATACAGTATTAGGGGACCACTAAGGTCTATATAAAAGAGACTTCAGATACAGTATTAGGGGACCACTAAGGTCTATATAAAAGAGACTTCAGATACAGTATTAGGGGACCACTAAGGCCTATATAAAAGAGACTTCAGATACAGTATTAGGGGACCACTAAGGTCTATATAAAGAGACTTCAGATACAGTATTAGGGGACCACTAAGGTCTATATAAAAGAGACTTCAGATACAGTATTAGGGGACCACTAAGATCTATATAAAAGCATCCAAAGAGCACCATGTCATGGGATCTTTAAATATGACGCTAAAGGACATTTGTTGTGATGTATTTTCAGTCCGTCTGACTTTCTTTCTTTGTTGCTTCCTTCTTTTTATTCCTACTTTGCTCTTTGTTTCCGTCTTCATTTGCCTGTTCCTCTTCGTTATTCAACCCATGCTTTTCACACTGCCCTTTTTTTTGATCCTTTCTGCCTTTTTATTACTTGTTTCCTGTCTTATTTTCATTCCTCTTCACTCCCTTTTTGCTTCTTCATTACTACATTCCTTTTCTTTGTCACATTTCTTACTTCTTTGATTCTCTCATTTCTTTTTCCTCTCATCTCCTCCTTGCTTTTCTTTTCGGTCTTGCTGCCTCCATGTACTTTTGTCATATTCTTTCTTTACTGCTCTTCTTCCATCCCTCCGTCTCTCGTGTGTCCAGTTGCCGTGGCGCTGAGGAACCAGAAGGTCGCCGTATCCAACGGCAACGGCCAGGTCACCAAGGTCGGCAACTCCGTTTCCATACCGACGCTCAGTCAGCTCACCCTCTGCTTTGAGGTGGAGCGCATCGGCAGCCATAAAGAGGTACACACACACACACACACACACACACACACACACACACACAATCACATGCATGCACACTCACACACTGTTAGGTTCAGCAGGGAGGAGTAGGAAATGGTGGACCCAAAATGCAGAGGCAGGCAGGCACGCAGGCAGCAGAACATAGAGGTGGAAGGTTTATTAGTCATTAAAAAACAAAGTGCAAACAACAAAGGGAGTCCTGAAAGCAGCAGGCAAAAAAACAACCAATCCAGAGTGTAGAAAACAAGAGCAGAAAACAAACCAGCGACTACAGAACAAAAGAAATCCAGGGAACAAGGGGAACAGAAAGACTAAATACCGAGGGTAAAACAA
>NC_041348.1:31305132-31332632 GCF_004354835.1 Perca flavescens
CTGATTTTTGTCACCGCCCCGGCTGCCGCCTGCTCTCGTCTACTTTACAGGCGAGGCGCAGTTCATCTCCAACGAGCCTACATTTTTCCCGTCTTTTTGGTTTTGGCGCGCAATTAGGCGGACCAAAATCTATTGTGAACCCAAATTGATATCCTAACTAGGGTCGGGACAAAATATCAACATGGCAATATATTGTTGTTCTTCGTGCGATGCGAATAGGGGTGTTGAAATCAATCATTGCATCGACTTGGTCAATTCTGCATGGATGCAGTGACAGACCATAATTGATTATTGCCTATTAATGATTTTCCGGTTGCATTTGTTTAGTCAGCAATGTGAGTTGTTTTCAGTTTTTAATCCATTTGATTCGATAAATCACCGTTAAATTAACCGACTGGTCTGAAATTAATATCATTTTGTAATACTGTACTGATCCAGAGTGTGAAAACATGACTTTTTTTTTTGCTAAAAAATAAAGCCCCATATTCCCCTGATCGTTTTAACTGATTAACCTTTTCTGTTTTTAATCTCGCCTTCCCCTTCCCCCAAAAGGTTCCAACCCGCCCAGCACCACACCACTCACTACCAGCTGTGACTCCCCAGGACTGGGCTGCCCAGGTAGGAAAAACAAACACATCTGCATGCTGAACACTGTCCTAATAACAGGACTATAGATGACAAAAACTGGACCTTTTATTCATCCACTCTCTCTGTTTGATGATCTCAAAGTAATACACTTTGGGTAACTTCTCCTTTTTGAACTGCAAATCACCAAATCAGTGGGGACAGTTCAGGGGCGGAGCTAGACTCTCAGTACGTTGGGGGCTGAGCTTCACAACGGGGCCCTCTGCTACTTAAGTCATTTTAATAATTAAAAACCACTGTCTAACTGAACTCCCTGGTTAAATATTGTCAAATTTTTGGAAAAAATAAAAAAGCTATTTGAGAAAGAAGCAGACACAAGGGGTTGCATTATGCATTTGAAGGTTTTATACTGTCAAACTGACTCGAGAGCAAAATAATGACGCGGAAAAAATAAAGATAGCACGGCTCATTTGCTTTCAGCTAATAATTTGCATGTGTCGCTTGGCAAGGGCCCCTGATCTCGTAAAGTGACGCAAGATTGGTGGCGTTTGAGGGGCCCCTAACTGGCGCGGGGGCCCTGAGGCAGCCGCACCCACGCTATCTCCACTACTGGGACAGTTGCTTGGCAGACACTTTCTGCCACAACAACTGATTGTATTTATTAAACCAGAGCGAGCAAGCGAGCGGGAGATTTAAATGTTGGAGCATTGCCTTATTTCCCACTTCATCCTGCCTCAATTTGGCTCCTGTACCGCACACTAAAGCTTAGATTGGACCCCAAAAAATCAAGCCAGACCCTACCAGAGCCCGTGCACGTTGTGTTGCACGTTGTGTTGCACGTTGTGTTGCACGTTGTGTTGCACGTTGTGTTGCACGTTGTGTTGCACGTGGGCCAATGCATTGTTTTGTGCATGCATTGTTTTAGTCCGGTGCAACACTAGTTAGCTTAGCGTAGTGAATGGAATCTATGTTGCTGGTTAGCATGTTGTGAGTAAAAGTGAGCCAACAAAAGACATCCAAAACAGCCTAATTGCACTGAGACAAAAAAATGCGCTGGCCCACCTATCTACAGCCAGGGGAGAGCATGATAAGCCCTATTTCAACAAACTGTGGCGTAGCCCTTTGACTGGAATTATGAGCCTGAGCCCGATTTTAAACCCAATATTGTTTTTAATACGTGCGCCATTATATCTGACGTTCTCAACTACAATTCGGAGTTGTTTGAACTGCAGAAATCTGTTTAAAGGGGCTATGCTTGGAGAAGTAACACTAGACGACGTTGAAGGCCGACTGTCATCATTTCTGCCACGCCGAGTCAGCCTCATGTTCATCGTCTGCGTGTTTTTGCTGTCACAGGCGAGCAGCGTGCCGTGCTTAATGCGCTCGACAAAGCCGACACATATGTTGTCACTTGTTTAAAATGATTCCATACCTCCGACTTTCCACCAAACTTGCTCAAAGGTACAAAGTTTCTTAACATCTTCAAGCTCCATGTTGCACTTAAGCTCCACCATACAGCCCAGCAGGCCCATCGTTGAGGTTATCCAGTCCTTCCAGAACAATGCTGAGTTTTTTTGTGATTTGTTGTCGGCACGTTTTCTTAAAAAATGCAATGGAATATGCGGGATATTTAATGCAATTTTATGCGATGAAATTGCTTGATGAAAAAGAGGAAAAAAAGTGATTCCCCGCATATTTTGCAAAGGAAATCGGCAATTTATGCGGCGAAAGTGTGGCGTATTAGTAAAAAAAAATGCATCACTTGTTCATCAGGGATTATTGGGTAAATACTGTATGCTTATTTCACTTGCATGCCACCCTGAATCTTTCAGGAAGAGTTCAACTTGAACTTTTAGGTTAAAACGTTGTTTATGTTTTCCAGTGCATTTTTAGGCACCGTAAGTGCATACATTGTTGTCCTGCTAGCAAATGTAGGCCTACCTTGGCTGTGTTCCTTCTTGAATTATTCACTGATGTACACACACTGATGTGAATGATTCCCGAAAAACTTGCTGCCAAGAAAGTTTTCCATAACTGTGGTTCTCCTCCACAACTTCATAAATATTTAATTCAGCTGAACCCACTGGCATTTGAACTCCCAGCCTTGGCAACATCGGTTCCATGCATTTCCCATTCAGCTTGACAGAATGATGTTTTTTGCCGTTAGCGTCTGCTCTATGTGCCTCGTTAAAGAAGTCCCAGTGCCCCCAAAGTTCTCCTGAACACCCCCCTAAAGCTGCTTAACCCTCACAATGGATTCTGGACATCTTGTTATGAGAAACTCTCCAAGCTCAACCAGACTTGGATCAGAGGACCTCCTCGTTCCCCCCGAAGCCCAGAACACATTCATAGCATTCGAAACTTTCCCAAAAAATGTCAAACTACTGTGAACAAGTAATACGATGTAAGGTCTACATTTGAAGAGAAAAAGAAATGGGGATGTTGGAGGACCAGAAGGGAGAAATGTGAGAAGGGAGATCTGATTTAAGGAGAGAAAGAAGGCAAAAAGAAGACGAGGAAGCTGAGGAGACAGAGGAAAGAAGATGAGGAAGAAAGATATTATTAGTGATAGCATATTTCCAACCAAATTAGCACATTTTTTGCAGGCTTTTAAACACGGAAAAAACCTGCTAAAAATAGCCGATAAATGTTTCCCATTGCGAGTAGACCATAGGTCTTTCGTTTTGTTGTTGTTTTCGCGTGTGTAACGATCAATGCACTGCAATGTTAGGGATAGGCACCGATACCGTGGGTGCTCCGGAGCTCGAAGCACCCACGGAAAATACCGAGCACCCACTGAGCACCCACGTGTGCCAGACTGCCAGTACAGGCTACATTCATTTAAAATTAAACATCGCTGGTGGTAAGTGGAGCATCTGTCATAATGTGATTGGTTATGTCGCTGTCAGTCCCCCTTCTCCATATCCTATCCACCAATCACAACGTCTCTTTGTTATTAATAAATCAAACCTAATGATGCAAGTGCATCGACGACATCCACCACCAGTGCAGAGAGTTCTTAATTTCCCACGAAGCTGATCGCGGTTGATAGGCCTACCCCAGAATAGGTGACTGTGCGCTGGATACGGAGCACCGTCGTGGTGCTCAGATCAGCGGTAGTTGGTGGTCTAGTGTCCCCAGAATAGGTGACTGTGCGCTGGATACGGAGCACCGCGAGCGACAGGTCGTGGTTCTCTGTCAGGTCAGCGTCTCCAATCCTCTGTGTCCTTCTGCCGCTGTCCTGAGTTGAAACTTCACGGCTTTATTATCGAGTTAATAGTGCGTTTGTGTCTTTGCCCGTGAGCACCCACGGAGGAAAACATAAATCGGCGCCTATGATGTCAGGAACGCGCCCAGCAAAACATGGGCAGTGACAATGTTACGGTGCTTATTTCTTACCAATATCGGTAACTTATTAAGTCTCTCTTCCAAACTCGGTGCTGACTAACCCAACATTCACATTAGCCACAAAAGACAGCAACACACTCTCGGTTGATGGGCGTTCTTGGGAGTGCCTATAGCCTACTCCTGGTTGCTTGGCAAAAGTCCATATGCATCGTTGTTAATGTTAATGTCTCTGTACGAGTCTATTGCCGTTTTCACACCTGTAGTTTGTTAGCTTTGGTCTGAATCAGTTGGCTACCGGTAGCTCGAGAGCTACTTGTTGGAGACCCCTGCTCTAAGGGTAGAGGGTGTGATATGTTGTACAGATTGTTACGCCCTTTGATTTATGATTTTTTTTGGCTCTTTTAATGAGAAGAAAAGAAGTCAAACAAGGACAGGAGTTAAGTAAAGTTGGTTGAAATGAGGACATTCTTGAAAAAAAGGAAACGGATGTTCCACTCTGCTTGATCTTACCTCTTAATTCTTCTTCACGACTCAGCTCGAGTGTCTGCAGATGGGAAGAAGAGTGTAGAGAAGTTGTAGTTTATTAAGCATTCACCCTGTGTCACTCACTCCCATTAAAACAACTTGGAAACTAATCTCCTCAGGCTTGATCTGTTAATGACATTTTCCTTAAATGACCCCTCTGTGTCCTGAGGGGATCATACGTGAAGGAACCACAGAAAGTTGTTGAAGACAACCACCCTAGGGGGCTGTTCGGGCCCTTACTGCCTGGCCAAAGCCATTGTAAATGGAGTACGATACGTGCACACATCATGACCCAAAGAAAATCTCAATTCTAGCCAATCGCCTTTGCTCCAGAAAGTCACAATATCTGCAACTTACGGTAGCAATCGGTCAGAACAGTAGCTTGGGGGCCAGCTGACGACGTGACACAAACCCACTTCCTAAATGTCAGTTCTCACATTATTCAGGATTCCTCAGAGGGACATTTTCTAAAGGTCAGTTTTTCTGGGATTGTGCTCGAGAGAGAGAGAGAGAGAGAGAGAGAGGAAAAGGAGTCGAGCAAATTCTAATCGAGCTGCAGCTTGTGTTCCCAATTATAAATGACAACAGCAGGTCAACAGGCCATGGGAGAGCACTCACAGGGTTATACAGTCCAGGCCAAAAGTTTGGACACACCTTCTCATTCAATGCGTTTCCTCTTTATTTTCATGACTATTTACATTGTAAATTCTCACTGAAGGCATCAAAACTATGAATGAACACATATGGAATTATGTACTTAACAAAAAAGTGTGAAATAACTGAAAACATGTCTTATATTTTAGATTCTTCAAAGTAGCCACCCTTTGCTTTTTTATTAATAAGGGAAATAATTCCACTAATTAACCCTGACAAAGCACACCTGTGAAGGTAAAACCATTTCAGGTGACTACCTCATGAAGCTCATTGAGAGAACACCAAGGGTTTGCAGAGTTATCAGAAAAAGCAAAGGGTGTCTACTTTGAAGAATCTAAAATATAAGACATGTTTTCAGTTATTTCACACTTTTTTGTTAAGTACATAATTCCATATGTGTTCATTCATAGTTTTGATGCCTTCAGTGAGAATCTACAATGTAAATAGTCATGAAAATAAAAAGGAAACACATTGAATGAGAAGGTGTGTCCAAACTTTTGGCCTGTACTGTACGTTCAATCCTGGAACTAGATTGGTCCGTACAGTACAGGGGTTTAGTGGTATTTGTAAAACCTATACAAGTGCACGGGTAAGTTGTAAGCAGTAGTGGAAGATACCTTCACTTCAGTTAAAGTACAAATACCACTCTGTAAAAATACTGTTACAATTAAGTCCTGCAGTGAAAATATTACAACCCCACGTCACGCTGCGGTGGCCAATCATGTAAGCAGAGATCCAACTTGTCGGTGTGTTTTGAGGCAAATGCACGGTGACAAGGGCCCGTCCAACGCTGCTTGCAGCTTTAATTTATTATTATTTTTTCAAATTACATTTATATATCTGCATTTATGTCAAAACCTAGAGATTTTCAAACATCAAAATGTCCTTTATTAAAATGTATTTGTGTCAAAATGACATATAAACATCTTTTCCTATTCTATTTTGTCTGGAAACGCTTCCAACACGCTGTGGTGGCAAATCATGTGCGCGTGAATCAGACTTGTGGGTGTGTTTTGAGGCGGTGTGAAAGTCCCGTACAGGAAACAGGAAACATCACTGCCTCTATCTCTGCCACGAGAAAGTTTTTAAACACCAAACACAAGCTCTGACCTGCACGGGATGTTTAAGGGAACAGCTGACTGTTTCCTGCAACAACAAAGCTCTCGCTTATGTATTGCTCCTCTCTTTTCTTTCTCCTGTGCAAAAAAGCTGCCTTCAAGAGCGGCCAGAAACGTCGAAATCTATAAACCACATGTGTCAAACTCGAGGTCCGCGGGCTAAATCCGGCCCCTTGCTGATTCCGATCCGGCCCGTATAAACCCCTGTACTGCAATTACCTGACCATTCAAAGCAGAATATGGACAGATTTGCCGAGTTGGAGAATCAGAAATTCCCCCAAAAGAAGCAGAGAGAGTTTTCGTATTCAGGCTGAGAAACATGTTGCCTTTTGTTTTTGCTTAATTTGCTAAATTCTACGATGGCTAAAGAACTCTTTTGATGACTTTTGTAGGGCTTCACGTCAACAGAAAGCGTACAAAAATGTCGTAAAATGCAACAAATTTGCAAAAAGGTGACAAATGTCTGAGAAAGCCACAAAAAAGTTGGTTCAAAAACCACAAAAATGAGGTAAAAAGCTACTAAAATGTAAAAAAAAAAGTGACAATGCACTAATGCAGTAACAAAAGCACCGTCAATAAACTCTATACATGTCTGTGAGTCTCCCTCTGGGAAAATGAGTTTGACACCCCTGATTAAAGAAGATCTGACGGAAAACAGTAACTGTGAGATATAAAGTCTAGATATAAACTGCTGTGTTGGGGGTGAGTTTAAGAACTAGGGGTGTCACGATTCGATTACATTTTTGATTCTAAGGTCACAATTTGATTTGATTCTTGATTTTTACTTTTTTTTTAAAGCAAAATGTTGCTATGCCATTTTTAGACTAGACTTGTACGTAATATAATATCTGACCTTTGTTCGCAATGTACCACATTTCATTACATTATCAAATTTAAAACATTTATTAACATAATGTAACAATAACATGTCTTCAGTCAATTGAAAACTTGTCAATTTGTCAAAAAAAGCAAAAAGAAGAGACCGATAGCAAAGAGCGCTAACTTGTTGCTCTCTCTAATATAACATATATAACAAATAATAATTACATACAATATAAGCTGCTCTGTTTAGGCTACAAAACATGCATGCAGGCCAAAATTCAATCATGCGGTTTAGGTTTAGGGATTAAGCTATAAGCAGAAGGAATATTCGATAGCTGCTAGGCTAATGTGAAATGGTAAACACACAGAATATGGTACATGCACTTAGCAGAGCTTGCCAAACTGTGGCTTTTTTTTATCGTTGTCAACATAACTCACTGACGTTCCAAAATACTTCCACACTTTCACACACTTCAGTGAAAGAGGAGGGGGCTCAAGTTCTGTCGATGGGTCTCCATCCAGCATCTGCAGAAGCCGTGCTGTCTTCTGATTGGCTGTAGCTACGTTAGATGACGTTGACCGACTCGCAGCACTTCAACACATGTTTTTTTCCGCTTGACAAGCCGACCGGACGTGACATGGGGGCGTGGCAGCATCGCCGATTCCATTTTTTTATTCGATATTCAAGATTTTGACTTAATTTCGATCTTGACACCCTTATTAAAGCGTAACTCTCGCCAAAATGCAGCCTAGGGGCTTTTTGTGAATGTACCCGAGTCAAACTTTAGTTTAAAAGCATATTTAGGACGAAAGCACCACTTTTAAGATTTACCGTATTCTCGTTTTTCAGTCAAATGGCCTTTTGAATGGGAGTGGTAGGGGCACTTTTATGATAGCCTCAAAATAGCTATTTTTAAACAATTAAGAAGGCTCGACACAACATGAGACTTTGCCTGAAGTATCACCAGGAGCTCTACACCTTAACTACACCAGTGACCAAGATATATATACTATAACCAGGAGCTCTACACCTTAACTACACCAGTGACCAAGATATATATACTATAACCAGGAGCTCTACACCTTAACTACACCGTGACCAAGATATATATACTATAACCAGGAGCTCTACACCTTAACTACACCGTGACCAAGATATATATACTATAACCAGGAGCTCTACACCTTAACTACACCGTGACCAAGATATATATATACTATAACCAGGAGCTCTACACCTTAACTACACCGTGACCAAGATATATATACTATAACCAGGGGCTCTGCACCTTAACTACACCGTGACCAAGATATATATATATACTATAACCAGGAGCTCTACACCTTAACTACACCGTGACCAAGATATATATATACTATAACCAGGAGCTCTACACCTTAATTACACCAGTGACCAAGATATATATACTATAACCAGGAGCTCTACACCTTAACTACACCAGTGACCAAGATATATATACTATAACCAGGAGCTCTACACCTTAACTACACCAGTGACCAAGATATATATACTATAACCAGGAGCTCTACACCTTAACTACACCGTGACCAAGATATATATACTATAACCAGGAGCTCTACACCTTAACTACACCGTGACCAAGATATATATACTATAACCAGGAGCTCTACACCTTAACTACACCGTGACCAAGATATATATACTATAACCAGGGGCTCTACACCTTAACTACACCGTGACCAAGATATATATACTATAACCAGGAGCTCTACACCTTAACTACACCAGTGACCAAGATATATATACTATAACCAGGAGCTCTACAACTTAACTACACCGTGACCAAGATATATATACTATAACCAGGAGCTCTACACCTTAACTACACCGTGACCAAGATATATATACTATAACCAGGAGCTCTACACCTTAACTACACCGTGACCAATATATATATACTATAACCAGGAGCTCTACACCTTAACTACACCGTGACCAAGATATATATATATACTATAACCAGGAGCTCTACACCTTAACTACACCGTGACCAAGATATATATACTATAACCAGGGGCTCTGCACCTTAACTACACCGTGACCAAGATATATATATACTATAACCAGGAGCTCTACACCTTAACTACACCGTGACCAAGATATATATATATACTATAACCAGGAGCTCTACACCTTAACTACACCGTGACCAAGATATATATACTATAACCAGGAGCTCTACACCTTAATTACACCAGTGACCAAGATATATATATATACTATAACCAGGAGCTCTACACCTTAACTACACCGTGACCAAGATACATATACTATAACCAGGAGCTCTACACCTTAACTACACCAGTGACCAAGATATATATATACTATAACCAGGAGCTCTGCACCTCAACTACACCGTGACCAAGATATCTATACTATAACCAGGAGCTCTACACCTTAACTACACCGTGACCAAGATATATATACTATAACCAGGAGCTCTACACCTTAACTACACCGTGACCAAGATATATATATACTATAACCAGGAGCTCTGCACCTCAACTACACCGGTGACCAAGATATATATACTATAACCAGGAGCTCTACACCTTAACTACACCAGTGACCAAGATATATATACTATAACCAGGAGCTCTACACCTTAACTACACCAGTGCACCAGGGATATACTAAATCTGTGGCTACTTGTTTTGATATCGACTCGTTTTGACTGCCGAGGTGGTAGCGGCCAGAAACAACCAGAGCTACGGTGAGTTGTTCATAACCTCTTTTTAGTAAACTCAGGGTACACAACCAATGTTGTCAACACTTGAGTTCATGTGTAGAGCTCCTGGTGATACTTGGAGAAAAGTCTCATGTTGTGTCGAGCCTTCTCAGTGTTTTAAAAATAGCTATTTTGAGGCTAGCATAACAGTGCACCTCCAGCACTCCCATTCAAAAGGCCATTTGACCGAAAAACGAAAAGACGGTAAATCTTAAAAGTGGCCCTTCCGTCCTAAATAGGCTTTTAAACGAAAGTTTGACTCGGGTACATTCACAAAAAGACCCTAGGTTGCATTTTGGCGAGAGTTACGCTCTCTGTGGGTCTGGCTTGTCAGGCTAATACACCACACAACCCTTCAGGCAAATCACTGGATGGTTTTATTGGTGTGAATGCCCCGTGAAGCCCTGGTCACAACCATTCATTATCTATTGCATCTTTCTCTCTCTCATCCTGACCCCCCAGCTGCTTCCTCTCCCACCACCCCATCCACTGACTCCACTAACACCATCAATGCTACTAATGCCATCACCTACGGTAAGCAAACCCTCGCCTTTCCTCTTCGTGCAGCCTTCTTCTAATACTTCCAGATTTCACGTCCTTCGTCCAGACCTTTCTTTTCACTCCAGCACTGTCCTTCACCTTTTTATTTCTCCCCCTACTCTAGTTTTTCAGCCTCTTTTAACCCCATCCATTCTTTTTGAAATACTCTTTAATGTTGTTCAGCTACAGGCTGTTCTCATGAACCATTCGTACATGCAGCTACGAAAAGTAAAGCTTACAGTTTAAAAGCGTGAAGGTCCTCGTAGGGAGGAGGTCTGAGGGGATGTTTGGCTCCTAAAACACAACAACACATTCTCACTCCCATCGTGTAAAATCCAGAGAATTGGTCAGGTGCCTTTGGCGCTGTTATTGGCGCTTTAAAGCCCTAAACGTGACTCTTGCCTTCACTTTTGACACTCTTGTTCGGGATGTACCTTTAACCTAGCCTGGACATTAATCCGAAAGATTAAGGGTCTGGCATTGAGTAATGAAAATGGCCCAACTCGAGGGGTGGCACCAAGCATGCATTTGAATACCTCACTGCACGCGATTGGATAACACTACGACCAATCACAACAATACACAGTTTGACGTATCCAGAGCCCCATACACTTGGCTACCAGAGGAGCTAACTGGGAGATTAAACTCTTAGCTACCAGAGGAGCTAACTGGTAGATTAAACTTTTAGCTAACTCTGGTACTCTAGCCTGGTCCTACCAGACTCTGGTACATAAGCCTGGTCCTACCAGACTCTGGTCCATTAGCCTGGTCCTACCAGACTCTGGTCCATTAGCCTGGTCCTACCAGACTCTGGTCCATTAGCCTGGTCCTACCAGACTCTGGTACACTAGCCCTGTCCTACCAGACTCTGGTCCCATTAGCCTGGTCCTACCAGACTCTGGTCCATTAGCCTGGTCCTACCATACTCTGGTACACTAGCCTGGTCCTACCAGACTCTGGTACATTAGCCTGGTCCTACCAGACTCTGGTCCATTAGCCTGGTCCTACCAGACTCTGGTACACTAGCCCTGTCCTACCAGACTCTGGTCCCATTAGCCTGGTCCTACCAGACTCTGGTCCATTAGCCTGGTCCTACCATACTCTGGTACACTAGCCTGGTCCTACCAGACTCTGGTACACTAGCCTGGTCCTACCAGACTCTGGTCCATTAGCCTGGTCCTACCATACTCTGGTACACTAGCCTGGTCCTACCAGACTCTGGTCCATTAGCCTGGTCCTACCAGACTCTGGTCCATTAGCCTGGTCCTACCAGACTCTGGTACACTAGCCTGGTCCTACCAGACTCTGGTCCATTAGCCTGGTCCTACCAGACTCTGGTCCATTAGCCTGGTCCTACCAGACTCTGGTACACTAGCCTGGTCCTACCAGACTCTGGTACATTTCATTTCTACAGAGAGTCTCGCCTCTCTCCATTGACAAAACTTTTAACTTCCTTGAAGGCGGGTACCCTGTAGGCAGTCGCCTAATTTCGTAGGATATCGTTCAAGTTGTTGTTCATATAAGTTTCAGTACGATAACATACAAACTCGTTCATGAGCATGCTTTGTTCAGCTGATGATCTTTTAATGTTTCTCTCTTGATTTATGTCAATAGCAACTTTTAGTTACCCTTCTCTTTTACCTCTTTCTCTTCTTAAATTAAGATAAATGTGGGCTCCTCATCTAAGATCCAAAAAGAAAATCTTCTCGAGGAAGTCATTTGAAGTTCATCACCAAAAACAATTATCCTTAATGTTTTTTTAAGAGTCTTTTTTTGATTATAAAACATGCAAACCCCCACCTGAATTTTTGCCATGTTTGACCTTTTCAAGGACCCATGAAAAGTTGCTCGGAGCTATATCACTTTCCCTTGCTCCTCTGAAAAGTAAAACCCTCTATTATTAATTAATTGACTCCATTATGCATTACCTACCTGCATGAAAACTCAGATAATTCCTTTCTGATGAACTGGTCCGGATGAACGTGTTGGACTCAGGAGAACTGAGACTAGATAAATATTATCTACCACTACCAACACATAAAAATCTTTTCATTACTTAATTAACCTTTCTGTCACTCTTTACTCCATCTGAGAAGTTTAAAAAGCGAACGAAACTTTCCAAGAAATGTGTGAAAATGAGCTTTTTAATTAGGGTAATAAGGGTGTTTTTGTTCTAACAAAGGAAAGTGCAGTTCACTTGAATTTTAAACATGTATGTGAAGTAGAAAATACCCTTTACTTTGCACATAGTACAAAGTAAAGTACACATAGTTTAACACAAGCATGTGTTGGGATCCATGTGCGTGTAAAAAGTTTATGCATGTTGTAAGTATCAAGATTTGCACGCAAGCTTTGGTCGAACCTGATTTAGATGGATAGATGGATGGATGGGTATATGGATCGATGGATGGATGGGTAGATGGGTAGAAGGTGGATAGATGGATGGATGGATAGATTGATGGATAGAAGGTGGATGGATGGATAGGTGGATGGATGGGTAGATGGATGGATGGATAGATGGATAGAAGATGGATAGATGGATGGGTAGATGGATGGATGGATGGATGGATGGATGGATAGATATATGGATGGATGGATAGATAAATAGATGGATAGAAGGTGGATAGATGGATGGATGGATGATAGATGGATAGAAGGTGGATAGATGGATTGATGGATGGATGGATATATGGATGGATAGATGGACAGATGGATAGATGTATGGATAGATAGATGGATAGAAGGTGGATGGATGGATGGATGGATGGATGGATAGATGGATGGATGGATAGAAGGTGGATAGATGGATGGATGGATGGATAGATAGATGGATAGAAGGTGGATAGATGGATGGATGGATGGATAGATAGATAGATAGATAGATAGATAGATAGATAGATGGATAGATGGAAGGATGGAGTCTTTATTGTCCCATAGGGATAATCATTTCCACACATCTTCTTTTCATGTTCCATAGCACAACACATATACAAACACATAAAACATGTAACACATATACGAAAAAAAACACATCACACTAGGACACCCACATAGACACATGTGAAAACTACGGCATTAAATGAAAGGTTTATGCAAGTTGGAAGTATCAAGTATCAAGATTTGCACACGATTTGAGCGTTGGGCGAACCCGATTTCGGCATTAAAACCATTTTGTTTTCCATGTGTGGTCCTTCTCGCTCTGCTGTATCCTTTGATTTGTGATGTCCAGTTCTTCCTCCCATCACTACATCTCCATCCATCATCCCTACCACTAGCATGCCTCTAACCCAAACCACCAGTACCATCACCACCACCAACACCACCACCAGCATAACCAGCTCCTCCTCTGGTAAGCCTTCATCTGCTTCGCTGCTCTGTTGTTTGCCATTAGCATCTCTAGACTTTCCATTCAAATAACAACCAAAACAAGTAATAATTACTGACTGTTTTCCCCTTAAACTCTATTGGATTCAGAATAGAAAAAGCTTTTGAAACAGTCAGAAACAGAAGTGTTTTCAATTGAAACTAGGGCTGAGTATCGCCAATGATTTCCAGATTCGATTACGATTCAATATCCATTTGGGATGTTTCAGTTGCAAAGAGATTCTCAAAGAAGTTCCCTTTAAGGCCAGAAACACACCGCATGCTGAAGCGCCGCAAAGCACGTCTGGTATGAACAGCCAGCTAGTTTAATGGCGCTCAAAAACTTAGCCGATTATCGTCCGTCTGACAGTCTGGCGAGGTCAGTGACTCGAGTCTGTTCGGTGTGTTCCTTCATTTTGGCCGAACTGATATGTTCAGTCGGAGGCAGGACACAAAACTGACCTTTGTTGATCTGAAATGAAGACAGATTCAGCAACTGCACGGCCTATTTCTCGCTTAAATGTTCTCAGAAACACGTTTTTTCAGTGAACTATTTTAGTCCAATATGAGATCGTATTCTGAACGAGCCGCCATGACAGTCTGGCTTTGAATTTCCGGATGAAAACAAATTCCACGTGACTCGATCGTCCAATCAGCTGCCGGTTTTCATTTCTTGGGCAACAGTACAGATTAGTGCCGCTTGCTGTTATAGAGATGTATTACGTCTCGTCTCGTCTTGTCGGTGTGTATTCTTACCGGGAGGTGTGTTCAGGTGCATTCTGGGCATGCTGGTCTTACAGGGAGGTGTGTTCAGGTGCATTCTGGGAGTGCTGGTCTTACAGGGAGGTGTGTTCAGGTGCATTCTGGGCGTTCTGGTCTTACAGGGAGGTGTGTTCAGGTGCATTCTGGGCATGCTGGTCTTACAGGGAGGTGTGTTCAGGTGCATTCTGGGCGTGCTGGTCTTACAGGGAGGTGTGTTCAGGTGCATTCTGGGCGTGCTGGTCTTACAGGGAGGTGTGTTCAGGTGCATTCTGGGCATGCTGGTCTTACAGGGAGGTGTGTTCAGGTGCATTCTGGGCGTGCTGGTCTTACAGGGAGGTGTGTTCAGGTGCATTCTGGGCGTGCTGGTCTTACAGGGAGGTGTGTTCAGGTGCATTCTGGGCATGCTGGTCTTACAGGGAGGTGTGTTCAGGTGCATTCTGGGAGTGCTGGTCTTACAGGGAGGTGTGTTCAGGTGCATTCTGGGCGTGCTGGTCTTACAGGGAGGTGTGTTCAGGTGCATTCTGGGCGTGCTGGTCTTACAGGGAGGTGTGTTCAGGTGCATTCTGGGAGTATTGCTATCTTGAGGCAGCGGGAAGTGATCTCAACATTGACCAACAAAAACCTGGTCTAAAGTCAATAACGCAGCATTTCATTGTTATTTTAACAGAGCATTAGTAAAATGCTCCTAGGCTCGTTCACAGCGCGCACACACTATGCTTGTTACACACACAGGGACGCACAGCAGCACACACACACACACAAACACAAACACACACACATGCAGAAGATTACAAATAAAAATATTATGGTGCAAATCCTCCATTTTTTTTAGTTTAACCTGCAAAAACTGCAAATGAGACATACGTTCACACCACAAGTCTTAATGCTTAATTCGGATTATTGGCTCAGATCTGATTATTTTGTTTGGCTGATCACATGACCTTTTAAAATGTGGCCTATATCAGATTCCAGTATGAACTGACACGCATGATCAAAAGACCAATACCAATGACATCAGACGCAGCACGCTGCTGCCCTAAAGTTAGGGAGGTTATGGAGGAAGTCAGCATTTTCGCTTTTTTTGCTCAAAATGTTTGTGTAATGGCAGCCTCAACATTAATGAGCATATACACTAATTGGGTCTAACCCCTCCCTCTCCCTCCATTGACTTGCTCCATCACTGGTCTCCATTTGTGTAGGCCTAGTCCAGTTTTTAATGTTACTGTCTGTGTCTACGGCTAACTCCCTCCGTAAAAGTTGCATCAAATTGTCCTTGGTTGGTCACACTGTGGCCGCATTGAAATAAATCAGACCTGGGTCTGATTCAGGACCACACATGGATCCTGAATCTGCCCTCTGGTCTAAATCTGATTTGAAAAAATCAGATCTGGGCAAGATTTGAGTTATTCACACTACTTCTGAAGAAGTCTGACCTGGTCACTTGACCCCCCAAAAAAATCAGATTTGGGCCACTTTTACCTGCAGTCTGATCGTAGCCTAAGATGCTTTTGGGAAACCCAGTTTGTGCATCAAATGTCAAAAAGGCTTACCTTGATCAACTTTTGGTTTTTCTCTGAATCAAGAAAGACTTTTGAGATTGGTTTGGAGCTTGTCCCATTAACACTGTGTGTTTTGTTTAACTAACATGCCGGCTTATTGTGCTGATCAGTTATGCCTACCTCTACCATCGGCATCATCACCAGCGCTGCTTCCTCTACATCTCATGCCACTAACGTTGCTTCAGCCAGCAGTACAGCACATGGTAAGGTAGCTAACCATATCTAAATATTGTGATTAGCTAACATAGTAAGCCAGAGTTCTGATTCTGTCCTGTTCTGCCATTGATAACATACAATAATGTTTTTTTTGCTCATTTATCCCAAATATTTTTTGTTGTTTTAAGAGAAAGAGAAATGTATGAACAAAGAGTTCACGGTGAGCTGAAATATCACCACGTTTCAAGCTAACTTCAAGCCAACTTTTCACAGCTAGCCTCGGTCCCCACTAGAAGCTAGCTCGCTGTTTTATCGTCTACGGTTTCTTTTACCTCTCTTTCTAAAAACATGATATGAGGTTTCCTGTTAAATGTGTATTGTAGCTGTGTTTTTAGAGTTGATATCCCAGCAACATAGCTCTATTAACAGGCTGTTGTCCCCACAATGTAACTGTGTTTTTAGGGTTGATATCCCCTTAATGTAGCTGTGTCTACAGGTTGTAGTCCCCACAATGTGGCTCCGTTTACAGGTTGTAGTCTCCGCAATGTAACTGTGTTTAGGCTAATGTCCAAAAAAAACAGCATCAAAGAAGTTTCCCATTTCCTTGCAGGTGTTTGATACGACAACCTGCTCACAGATCGGTTGCATATTGTGCCTACATCATATGTCTCTTACCCCAACTGATGTTCTGTGATTGTTTACTTTTAGCCCAACAGGCAACCAGCGACACGTCAACTGCTTCATCCACTACCACTAACCAACCAACTACTAACCCCACAACGCATGGTAAGAGCAAAAATACTGGAGTGAAGCTCCGCCATAAGACTGACTAAAGCTTTATATACAGAATGCTTAATGCTGATATGAGTGCATGCAATTTTACTTTGAGTGGCATAAATGCTGGCAACTGGTACCAGTTAATGTTTAGAGGGTCCAAGTAAGTCAATTCCGTCACTGGTTAAATGATAAACTGCACGTATGTAACTGTAGAGGCCTGCAGCCCTCAGACGTGGAAAAATCTGTCTGTACAAAGCCAAATGGCAATAAATCTGAGTAGGAAAACTCTGGGAATTTTAGAACTAAAGGAAATTAAATCATGGTATGAACAATAAAAACAGTCAATGATTTAAGATGCTTTTTCTCAAAGAATATTAAGACAGTCATTAGTGTTTGAAAAGAAGTTTTAGCCAAATGTATAATTAGCTGGGTTACAAGTGATCAGGTGCGTAACCAGATTTTGGACCAATAGTATGTAAATAAATACTTGGAACTCAGGCTGTAGCTGATTACGTTTGTCAGTACTGATTAATATCTGGGATGCATCGAATCCAGGATTCTGATTGGGCAGAATATTGGGCTTTTTGACGGGGTTGGGTTTCTGCAGAACCTTAGAATTTTTTTCCCACCGAACCGAACCCTACGCTTGCACTCGGTGCTACGCTGGTCACCGTAGTGACGGCGCCGTTGGTTACGGGAAGGTGTTTACGTAGGAGGAGCATTCAATGCAGCAGGCTGTGAGGAAGTGGACATGGATCTGGTGAGCAGTAGGCTGTGAGGAAGTGGACATGGATCTGGTGAACAGTAGGCTGTGAGTAAGTGGACATGGATCTGGTGAGCAGTAGGCTGTGAGGAAGTGGACATGGATCTGGTGAGCAGTAGGCTGTGAGGAAGTGGACATGGATCTGGTGAGCAGTAGGCTGTGAGGAAGTGGACATGGATCTGGTGAGCAGTAGGCTGTGAGAAAGTGGACATGGATCTGGTGAGCAGAAAAGGTTGTTCTTTGGCAGTACTTTCAGTCAAAAGAAGACCATTCAAGTCCAGCTACATGTTCAATCTGTTCAATGCTGATTGGTCTGGTGGTGGCGAGGACCCTAAACTATACACAAGATGGCCGCTGTTACAACATTTGGTATGAAAACATCCGAAAGAATACGAGTTGTGCATGAAGGAATCTCCAGACAGCAGCTAGAATGCAGCAACTTCAGGAAGGACAGTCACTGTTTACTTCATTCATGTGTTTACTGTGTTAATAGACTCAGGATGGGAGGAGGAGAATCTCAACTAGTGGATTTGGTATTTGGCCGAACCCCAAAAAATCTGGATTTGGTGCATCCTTTTGTATATTATGACGTACACATTTATAAAAGAAAATCTTAGGGAAAGGCAGTAAATCGTCAAGTTGGAGAAACTTGAATCTGTGAATGTTTGGCATTTTTGTTTTTGATTTAATGTCAATTAAGTAGTTATCAAAATCGTTGTTTGCATTTTTTTTGTTGGTCAGCTTTTCAATTGATCAACTGAAGGCTCTGACACACCAACCGGCCGACCGACCGTCGGCAGTAGAGCCAGTGTGACTGATCAGTCTCGAAGAGACGAGACGTAATACGTCTCCATTACAGCAGGCAGCGCTAATCTGTATTGTCGCCGAAAAAAATGAAAACCGGCAGCTGATTGGACGAAAGCGTCACGTGGGGTCTGGCTGCTCCCAGACCATAATGGCGGCTCGTTTGGAATATGATCTACTATCTCGTTCACCAAAACGTGTTTCTGAAAACATTTTAAGAGAGAAATAGTCTGTGCAGTTGCTGAATCGGTCTTCATTTCAGATCAACAAAGGTCAGTCTGAAAGATTTTCGTGAGATTTTTATGAGGCTGTTCGCCGCGCTCATCCCGCTCGTCATTTCCGGGCTAGCCTTCCACCAATCAGATTGGCCATTGAGTCCGACTGCCCACTGGCCGATTCAACAAGTCAAATCGGCCCAAATTAAAGCCAACAGCTCCTCCGATGGACGATTACACCGCACAGATGGCAGATTATCGGGTTCGTGTCTCAGCGCCTTAATTGTTACTGCGATGAAGAATAACTGCGCTTAACACCTTTTCTCAAAAAAATAGCTTATGATACGTATATAATACAACGCTTTAAATGCCAAAACCAGTAGCGTGCAGTTCTTCTTACAACTATTACTAATACTTCTGATATGATCATTTCTTAAAAGGACAATTCTGGCGCAAAACGAACCTAGGGGTTATTAACTGATGTGTGGGATGGGCTGTGGCTCAGTGGTAGAGAGGTTGCCTGCCAATTGGAAGGTTGGTGGTTCAATCCTTGGCCCTGTAGTCCCATGTCGAAGTGTCCTTGGGCAAGGCACTGAACCCCGAGTTACCCTCAATGCCGCGCATCGGAGTGTAAATGTGTGTGAATGATTATCTTATGAGCAGGTGGCACCTTGTACGGCAGCCTCGGCCACAGTGTGTGAATGTGTGTGAATGGTGAATGGTTCCTGTACGATGTTGAAGCGCTTTGAGTAGTCGTTGAGACTAGATAAGAACAGTCCATTTACATTTACATTTACCTACTCTGTCGCTCTCTGGGAATGTTTTCATGCTAATCGAATGAGTTTGGAGCTTTGACGAGGCTAGCACGGACCGCTGGTTAGCTTACAATGCTAGTATTTGGGGCATGGGGACACTCAAGTCATGACTAGTCGAAGGCCATGCAACGTGGAATCTCCACAGACAGTCTGGGAATCTCAGACTCATCTGCACGGCGCTCGTTTTTCGACTAGTCATGACTGGTTTCCAAGATGGCTCCCGCAAGTTTCATGAACGCGACTGTCTTTATAATCTTTTTAATAAACTATCTGTACACTTACAATGTTGTCAATGCTTGGTTCACATTTAGGGACCCTAATTATGCTAACGTTAAGGTGTGGTGATATTTCAAGCCTTTTTAGTGGTATTAAATAACGATTTAATTTGAGTGTCCCCATGCCCCAAATACTAGCATTGTAAGCTAACCAGCAGTCTGTGGTAGCCTCGTCAAAGCTCCAAACTCATTCGATTAGCATGAAAACGTGTCCCAGAGAGCGACAGAGTAGGTAAACATCAGTTAATAACCCCTAGGTTCATTTTGCGCCGGAATTGTCCTTTAACCTGTGTGAGAACTTGATCCAAAGTGGAAGCTTTGATCCTTTCATTGATTTAGGCCGATCAATCTGTAAACAACTTATTGTTTCATGGCAGCAAGGAGAGTGTATTTAGGTCGCTTGTTTCGTAATGATAATCCTATAATAACTGCTTATCCTGTTGTCTCAATTTAATCCATAAAAATAACCAAAATCTCGTCCAACAAAAACTAGTCTGGTTTGGTTTCCTCTCCTATGGTGCACACATTTACATAATACTTGTTTTCTATCATTCATGCATTGATCCTGTCTTGCTATTTAGTTTTTTTGGGCTTCCTGTCTAAAAAAATCAGGAACATAATAGTAATCAAGGTACAGTTTTCTTAATCTCACACAGGAAATTTGGGATGGCTCATTTGATGACGTCACTACCCATGTATTACTACTATGAATCGAGTGCAGATTTGATTACACATGCTCAGATTAAAACGGTTTACAGCATAACGCCAAGGGATCTGGATCTGGCTGCAAGCAATTAGCTATCTATGATTGTTTGATTGCTAACGTTAGCTCAAAATCCCATTCAGGTGACAGCCTTTGTTGTGTTTGATTGCTGACTTGCAGCCAGCAAGTGAACCAACTTTGTTATGCAGGTCCATTTTTATTGTATTTACATTACAGAAGTCTCTCGTTAGCAGGTTATTGTCGGCTACTTCAGCCTCTAATGTAAAACTGACATCAGGGATCATGCCGTGAAAATGTCATGCCTTAACGCTAAATAATAAATTACTGCTATGTAATGTACCTAATTCATTATTCTGTGGCTAAAAGCAAAACAGATCTGCATGAAACCTGGTCTAGCCTACCTGTGTGGGGCTGTTGCAATGTGACGCATGCGCAACTCACATCTGCACTCGACTCACATCAGGTAGTGACAGACGTAAAGGTGTCAGATGCCTCCTAATGTCATTGTGTATTCTACTACATTCAGGGTTTTTTTTTACCTTAAAAATACTTGTTATTACTATTTATGATGTGTAATAGGTCTGGGCAGTATATACGGTACGATATATGAGGCTATATCGTAATATCGTAACATGGTGTATAAGTATTGTCTTTTCCTAGTTTTAAAGGCTGCATTACAGTGAAGAGATTTCATTTTCTACTGTTATTGCTGTTATATTGTTTGCCTGTACCCACTTAGTCATTATATCCACATTACTGATGAATATTTATCTAAAATCTCATTGTGAAAGGACCAATTGTCAGCCCTACAATAACCTTGCAATATCAACATCGATGCATTTGGTATTTTGGTAGTTTTTTTTTTTTTTACATATCACCTAGCCCTAATCTGTAACCTGCTTTTTTGGTTTGATGTGCCGTGCCTCGGCGACAGCCAACAAGTCTACTGTGAGATCTTCAACCAAAGCCTCTGCAATAGCTGCTCCTGCGTCTGTAGTTGCTCCTCAGCAGCCTGAACACCTTGCCTCCCAGTCCAGGACTCTGGCTGCCGGTCTTGCTGCTCACAACAGAAGACATGCTTTTGGAACAACTGCTGCCGGGTCCAAACCTCCAGCTCTTCCAGCCGCTGTAATCAGACAAACAAGGCATGCTCTCATTCCCAGCCCCCTTGCAAAGGCTTCTCATCGTACGTCCCTTGTATCAAGTCAGTTTAGTCCTTCAACTAAAGCTCCTAGTCTTCCAGATGAATCATCTGAACCAGGATTTTTACCTCCAGTTCCAGGTCCCCCAGTTGCACCTGAACCCTCGCGTCCTCGACCCCCAGCCTCCCTCCCGAGGCCCCGAAGCCATCGTAGCTCCAGAACATCCCTGGGGTTCATCTCCACCCCGTTGATCTCGCAGGGGAGGAAGAGGCCCACTGGAGCAAGACGTCCAGCTTCCACGAGAGCGCCACCCAGGCTAGTGGTTCATGTCACGAAACCTGCACTGCCAACCAAACTCAAATCCACAGCCAGGCCTGCATACACGACACAAACAGGTGGATTTAAACACACAGCTGGCTACATGCATGGGTTGAAAAATGCCACACACATGTTGGGAAATGCAACGCACACAACTGTTTGGCCACGTGCATCAACGCAACCTACATCGCGACCACACTTTGCGCACAAGGAGACCCGTACAACCACCCAAGAGTCCAAACTCCTTCCTGAATCAGGGGATTTAATCTCGTCTCAGGAGTCCTCTTCGTGGCAACATAGAGATGAGGCATTGGATACAAAGGAGTCTTCCTCGGCAGTGGGGGCAGCACCCATGGCATCATCATCTTCATCATTGTTGTCGTCAATATCGGTGCTAAGTAACAGAAAGAACAAACCTGTGGCGCCACAGTGGTCTTTGCTGAGTTTGAGCGCAGGGGAAAACCAAACAGTTACCAAAGGTAACTGGACCGATCTACTGGAGCCACTGGGCGATGAGTATCCGTCAGGCTCTGAACCGTTTGTGTATGATTTGACCGAGCTCTCGGCTGAGAGTGGATCTTTTGGCTTGTTTGAGTTCAATGCTGCCTACGCCTTGGACGAACCCGCCACCGTCCTTCCAGCCTTCGACAACCCTGACGGCACAAACGAACAATCATTCACCAGATCAGACCCTCATGTTGCTTTCCTTTCTGTCACACATCCCTTAAATAATTCAGAAAGCCAAGCCAGTGGCTCAGCAGCAGGCGACGAGCTTTCTTTCACCCGCTCGCAAGATGGAGTGATGCCAGAACCAGTAACGCTCATGAGCAGGTCTCAGGATCCTACACTGACTGTTTATCAGACTTTGACAGAAGCTCAAAGCCACCACAAGGTCCCAAACAACACTAATTCTAGTGGACAAAAGCCAGAGGAAATTTCCTTCACACAAGCTGTCAATCAACAACTCGACACATTGACTTTTCAACCAACAACATCTCTCACTGTGCTCTCCCTTTCATCCCTTTTCTTCATTCAGCCTTCGTTGCCAGTGGTACAACAAAGCTCCTCTGTTTTTCTTGCAGAGGAGATTTTCCCCAAGCACATCTCTTCTTTTTCTCCAGTGCCACACATGGAAGACATGGCCCAAACATCCAATGCCCTACTTTCTTTAAACCCCTTAGACAGTCTGCATAAAACAGAATCGGAAATTACTGAAAGTGATGTTGAACTACATTCATATACAAGTACAGACACATCTACACAGCTATGTTCGTCTGTGCAACTTATTCTCCATAGACCTTCAACTTTCTCCTCCCCTGTTTTTCCCCTACCTTCCTCTTCTAACACTTTTGCATTCTCTCTTCCATCCTCTGCTGATCCTCAGCAGCCCCCCCTCTTCCTACCCTCCTCTTCTGAGCAGGCCAAACAAAAGATTTCAGAAACAGACAGTGTTGAATCTGCTCACGTTCCAGAGTCAGATGGAGTCAGTGGGAACTTTCAGCCTTCTGTGTTGTCATTTCTTTCTCTGTCCTCGATTCGTCAAAGGGACTTTGTTGTAACAAGGGTTGACACAGCATCCTTGTTGTCTCTTCCTCTCTTTTCTAAAGCATCAGCTGAATCACAGATGCCAGTTGTTGAGGGTGCACTGCTCCCTGAGTACCACTTACTCTCTTCTGAAGAGCCCTCTAACAATAAATCCCAACCTTTCAGAAGTCGATTGCCCTTCTACGAGAGTACTCCCGTTGATTCGCAATCAGGTCTTTTTGTCCATTCAATTGGGACTTTTATAGACTCAGCTTTAAATCCAATTGAGCCATCTCCCTCAGGATTATCTGTGGATAATTTGGCATCTAGTTCTGCGGTACTCACACCAGATTTACCCCCTCGAGCGCAGCCAGCTCCTTCACAGTTGCAGTTGCATGACCCTGAATTGGGTTTGCCAGTGATTTTGTGGCCTTCTTCTCATGCAGCCAGTCTGTCAGTCAGTCAGATCTTTGTTCATTCTGATCAGAGAGACTTGAGCAACACATACACTCTGCCACACAATTCACGTCAAGGGAGTCAGTCTGACATTGCCTTTGCATCACTGCCAGCAGCTGTCATTTGGGCGCCTGAACGCACCCCTGCTTTGCTGCAGGAAAATATTGATAGAACGCAACGTTTGCACTCTGTGTCTTTGTCTGCCATTTCTTCATTATCTTCAAATCCTTTCCTTTCAACCCGAAGTCCCTTTTTGCATCATCTTGACAACCTGTCGCTCACTGGCTATTCCGAGGCTCTTCCTGCTGCCGAGGTGATACAAGTTGCTGGCACGACAGAAGCGATAGTGAGAGAGAAAACAGAATTGTTGTCCTTTTCACCCTCCCTTAATCCTGTTGTCGAGAAGCCCCTTCTCTTGACTCAGACATCATCATCTGGGTCCCAACACAGACATACTTCCAGCCTGACCTTTAACATAGATCCATGGAGGCTGCAGCACACAATCTTTCCTTCACATGTAAACACAAATACCGCAGCTGGTGTTCACACTAACTCCAGGTCCTCGCAGGCATTCCCTGGTCGTGAAAATGCATTTAATCACCCCGCTTCCCCTTTTTTGTATTCGTCTGTCTTGGCACCAACCCAGACGCTTGAGCTGCAACTTAACAGAAGTGCACAGCTCGGCACCGCAGCCCCCCAGCACGCTTCAGGGCCAGATTATACGATCCACTCAGACTCAACACATTCAAACACTGAGCGCCCCAGCAGTCTGATCCACACACACAGTCAGGCACACATGCAGAGTGAGAAACTAAACGTGAGTCAGGGGCAAAACACAGACAATACAAAGGCACATGTTGATGTTGGAGGGCCTCAGCAGCAATCATCCGACTTAATTTCCTTTGCCCTTACTCCTCCTCTTCTTTCACCCTCCATTATGCCTTCTCTTTCTCTTGCAGCAACTCTCACACCTCCCTTTCCCTCTCTTCAACTCTCTCCCATCCATCCTGGAATCCCTCCCTACAAATCTGTCTCCTCCATTCCCCTCCCATCGTTCATCAGTCCTTTTCTCTCTCCTCTTCCCCCCGGCTTGGTGGTATTGCCAGAAATGTCTGCCAGCATAGAAGAGGAAGAAATTGGCTCATTGTCGCCCAGTTTACCGACTGCTGGATTCCTCCAGCCCACAACAACCCAATCCCCCCTGGACAACCATTTACAGTCCTTCCAAACATCCGCCACTTACCCTGTTAGGCAGTCAACAGAGTCAACCCAGCAGTTCATCCAACTCAGCCAATCAGTTCCTCTTTATCAAGCTTCCACACTGCCTGATGACAATTTGAAATCCAGCCACTCAACAGCTCTTTCTGCTGAAGGCAATGAAGAGGACCAGGTTTTCCCACAGCTTGCAAACACCTCGCAAACAGCTGATGCTTCCAGGTTTGTCGATGATACGGCATCGTCGCCCGAGGCCTCGAATAATCTCACTGCAGCTGGGAAACTGTCACACCCCTTATCATTATTTTACCCTGCAGATGTTGTTCCAAAAATACACATTGCGGATGACCATGCCTCTGCTTTAGGAATGGCTTCTTCGGCAGAGAGCGCCAATGACAACGTAACTCTGCATGTATCGTTAAATGTTCCAGCAGGCCATCAGCGTAATGAAAGTCTGAATCCAGAAGCTGCCCTGAACACTCAATCATTTCCTGTTGAAATGCAAGCTACTGCTCCACACCCCACTGCTGCAGCATCAACACAACCTACTGGCGCTCCAGGTATTCACAACCCACTGCACACTTCTGGCCTCAATATCTCCTCTTCCCCACCAGCCTCCAGATCCCCCACTGTCTCTTCTATTGATGCCCCAGGTCAAGACTTGATTTCTGTGCTTCAGGATCCCCCACCTCCTGGGAGCGACAACCACACTGCAAACACAGAGAGCTTAAAATACCTCTCCATGTCAAATGCATCCACTGTTATAACCGCCAAAGACTTACCTGCAGCGACACTTGAAATAACAAACACCACGAAGGCTAAAAATGCTTCAACTCTGTTAGAAAATGCAAACGTGGAGGCATCTCAGTGGGACATGACGGGCATCATACAAGCGCCAGATCTCAGCGTGCATGCAAAGTCCAATTTAACAGTTTCAAAGTCCAATTATAACTCGAGTCCAAGTGTGTCGAATCACAGTGGGAATCAGAGCTCTGGACCATTCGTGAACGGGGAAGACATTGACGTCAAAGACATCCACCTTTCACCAACGCTACCTGCCGTCGTGAACGCTCACCCTTTTACAACCACAAACAACTCCTCTCCGACAGCTCCACTCAAAGCTGTTAGCTTGTCAGCTAGCAGCGTTGGCCCCAAAAATTCCCCGCTTCGCCCGACACCATCTGGATCCCCAACTGTGGATTCAGCTGCCAAGCCCGCGTTGCCATGCCAATGTAAACAGCGCTTTCATTTAACATGTCTGTGTGGACTGTCATCGGGGAACAGTATGTCATGCAGAAAGAAAAACCTGTAGATATAGAGAATACATAAAAACAATCATCTGTAATAACAGTAGCATGGACTTTAAAAAAAAAAAAAATAACCCATCATAACTTGTATTAAGTCTTAAAGTCTATTTATTTAAAACAGGCGCAAGCTTTAGCTTAAAGGTGCAGTAGGTAAGACTTACAGTACAGGCCAAAAGTTTGGACACACCTTCTCATTCAATGTGTTTCTTTTTTATTTTCATGACTATTTACATTGTAGATTCTCACTGAAGGCATCAAAACTATGAATGAACACATATGGAATTATGTACTTAAAAAAAAAGTGTGAAATAACTGAAAACATGTCTTATATTTTAGATTCCTCAAAGTAGCCACCCTTTGCTTTTTTATTAATAAGGGAAATAATTCCACTAATTAACCCTGACAAGGCACACCTGTGAAGGTAAAACCATTTCAGGTGACTACCTCATGAAGCTTATTGAGAGAACACCAAGGGTTTGCAGAGTTATCAGAAAAAGCAAAGGGTGGCTACTTTGAAGAATCTAAAATATAAAGACATGTTTTCAGTTATTTCACACTTTTTTGTTAAGTACATAATTCCATATGTGTTCATTCATAGTTTTGATGCCTTCAGTGAGAATCTACAATGTAAATAGTCATGAAAATAAAAAGGAAACGCATTGAATGAGAAGGTGTGTCCAAACTTTTGGCCTGTACTGTATAAAACTAACTTTCTGTCATATTTGCTGAAACTGACCCTATGTTCCAGCTACATGAAGCTGGCACCACCTACAGCCTGTAGTGCAATTTTAAAAAATCCACAGCTCCCTGTTCAGATGCACCAATCAGGGCCAGTTTAACTTTGTGTCAATAACTGCTAACATGCATTTCATAGCATCTTCTCCTCTCTCTCTTCCCCACGCACAAGCTGCAGATAGGTTTCTCCCTTGTGGGGGGAGGGGCTTAGGAGACCATTTTGGGCT
>NC_041348.1:31337632-31342834 GCF_004354835.1 Perca flavescens
ACACACACACACCCATTGTCAGTCTACCAGACTGTATTCAGCCTTGATGCCAGACTCTACTGGGAACCAGAAGAACTGGGTTTAGTTGTCTTCCTTTGTTTTCTTCCAGCTCAATCAGACCTTTCAGAACTGGACCCACCAGGGCTACGTAGACACCCTCAGGTAACGCAGCAAAATACAACGTTTTTTTGGGCAGTTTGCAGATCTGTAAAGTTTTCATTTGAATGTAAATGCGGTTCCAGATATACTAATAATCAGTATCGGCTTTGAGAAACCAGAATCGGTTGATCCCTATTAGAAATACCGTATATCTAACCCCAAAAAATGTCCCTTTATGAGGTTTTTTTTAACATTAATATGAGTTCCCCCCAGTCTGCCTATGGCCCCCCAGTGGCTAGAAATGGTGATAGGTGTAAACCGAGCCCTGGGTATCCTGCTCTGATACAGTATTAGGGGACCACTGAGGTCTATATAAAAGAGACTTCAGATACAGTATTAGGGGACCACTAAGGTCTATATAAAAGAGACTTCAGATACAGTATTAGGGGACCACTAAGGATAGATTTAGGGGACCACTAAGGTCTATATAAAAGAGACTTCAGATACAGTATTAGGGGACCACTAAGGTCTATATAGGGGACCACTAAGGTCTATATAAAAGAGACTTCAGATACAGTATTAGGGGACCACTAAGGTCTATATAAAAGAGACTTCAGATACAGTATTAGGGGACCACTAAGGTCTATATAAAAGAGACTTCAGATACAGATTTAGGGGACCACAGGTCTAAGACTTCAGATACATATAGGGGAAAAGGTCTATCAGATTCAGATACAGTATTAGGGGACCACTAAGGTCTATATAAAAGAGACTTCAGATACAGTATTAGGGGACCACTAAGGTCTATATAAAAGAGACTTCAGATACAGTATTAGGGGACCACTAAGGTCTATATAAAAGAGACTTCAGATACAGTATTAGGGGACCACTAAGGTCTATATAAAAGAGACTTCAGATACAGTATTAGGGGACCACTAGGGGACTTCAGATACAGTATTAGGGGACCACTAAGGTCTATATAAAAGAGACTTCAGATACAGTATTAGGGGGGGACCACTAAGGTCTATATAAAAGAGACTTCAGATACAGTATTAGGGGACCACTAAGGTCTATATAAAAGAGACTTCAGATACAGTATTAGGGGGACCACTAAGGTCTATATAAAAGAGACTTCAGATACAGTATTAGGGGACCACTAAGGTCTATATAAAAGAGACTTCAGATACAGATTTAGGGGACCACTAAGGTCTATATAAAAGAGACTTCAGATACAGTATTAGGGGACCACTAAGGTCTATATAAAAGAGACTTCAGATACAGTATTAGGGGACCACTAAGGTCTATATAAAAGAGACTTCAGATACAGTATTAGGGGACCACTAACTAAAGGACTTCAGATACAGTATTAGGGGACCAAAGGTCTATATAAAAGAGACTTCAGATACAGTATTAGGGGACCACTAAGGTCTATATAAAAGAGACTTCAGATACAGATTTGGGGACCACTAAGGTTTATATAAAAGAGACTTCAGATACAGTATTAGGGGACCACTAAGGTCTATATAAAAGAGACTTCAGATAAGGGGACCACTAAGGTCTATATAAAAGAGACTTCAGATACAGTATTAGGGGACCACTAAGGTCTATATAAAAGAGACTTCAGATACAGTATTAGGGGACCACTAAGGTCTATATAAAGAGACTTCAGATACAGTATTAGGGGACCACTAAGGTCTATATAAAAGAGACTTCAGATACAGTATTAGGGGACCACTAAGGTCTATATAAAAGAGACTTCAGATACAGTATTAGGGGACCTGTCTAACATGTGGTCTCTCTGCAGTGTGCAGCCTGGTGTACAGAGCGGAGGAGCCCCCCCTACCAGGTAAAACATTTACACGTGTTTAACGTTGGGGGTCATCTGTTCATCATGTGTTTTGGGGAGTAATATGTCGCTGAGGAGGCTGTGCAAACATTTTTTTCAACACTATTTCAACGTTCTTTCTCTCAAAGTTGTTTTTGTCGCTTTCTTTGAATTTTTTGACGTTTTTTTCACCTTTTTTTTTTACTTATTTTCAACCTTTTTGTTTCTTTGTTTTATTTTTCTCGCTCACTTTTTTTGAAGTTTTGATGCCATTTTAGATGTTTTTTCGACAACTTTTTTTGAGACTTGTTTTGAGACTTTTTTAATGCTTTTTAAATGCTTTTTTAAAGCTTTTTTTCAACATTTTTGTCTTTTTTTTTTTGACGATTTTCTGTTGCTTTTTTCAATGCCTTTTGGTGCTATTTTCAACGTTTTTCTGTGACTTTTTTTTTATCACCTTGTGACTCATACACCGTTCAGGTCCACAGGGCCCAGTGTGAGTGTGCCCTGAGTCTTGTTTAACCTGAGTCTCATGTTTGTCTGTTTGAGGGTATTTTGATATTGTTTTAAAATGATGTATTTAATACATTGCTACTGTATTTCTTAGATTTATGGTGGATTTGTATTGCTTTTTGTATTTTAGGGTGCCTGTTAAGACCTGGCTAGGGACAACAGATGGGAACTAGCACTTGAAGCTAACTCTGGCTTGTTAGCTTTTGTTGTGGCCAAAAGTTTGGACACACCTTCTCATTCAATGTGTTTCCTTTTTATTTACATGACTATTTACATTGTAGATTCTCACTGAAGGCATCAAAACTATGAATGAACACATATGGAATTATGTACTTAACAAAAAAGTGTGAAATAACTGAAAACATGTCTTATATTTTAGATTCTTCAAAGTAGCCACCCTTTGCTTTTTTTGATAACTCTGCAAACCCTTGGTGTTCTCTCAATGAGCTTCATGAGGTAGTCACCTGAAATGGTTTTACCTTCACAGGTGTGCTTTGTCAGGGTTCATTAGTGGAATTATTTCCCTTATTAATAAAAAAGCAAAGGGTGGCTACTTTGAAGAATCTAAAATATAAGACATGTTTTCAGTTATTTTCACACTTTTTGTTAAGTACATAATTCCATATGTGTTCATTCATAGTTTTGATGCCTTCAGTGAGAATCTACAATGTAAATAGTCATGAAAATAAAAAGGAAACTCATTGAATGAGAAGGTGTGTCCAAACTTTTGGCCTGTACTGTATATAAATAAATAAAATAAATAAATAAACCTGAGTCATGTTTAAACCCTGAGTCATGTTTTAACCTGAGTCCTGGTTAACCTGAGTCATGTTTAAACCCTGAGTCATGTTTTAACCTGAGTCCTGGTTAACCTGAGTCATTTTTAAACCCTGAGTCATGTTTAAACCCTGAGTCATGTTTTAACCTTAGTCCTGGTTAACCTGAGTCATGTTTAAACCCTGAGTCCTGTTTTAACCTGAGTCCTGGTTAACCTGAGTCCTGGTTAACCTGAGTCCTGGTTAACCTGAGTCATGTTTTAACCTGAGTCCTGGTTAACCTGAGTCCTGGTTAACCTGAGTCATGTTTAAACCCTGAGTCCTGGTTAACCTGAGTCATGTTTTAACCTGAGTCCTGGTTAACCTGAGTCCTGGTTAACCTGAGTCCTGGTTAAACGCTGAGTCATGTTTAAACCCTGAGTCATGTTTTAACCTTAGTCCTGGTTAACCTGAGTCATGTTTAAACCCTGAGTCATGTTTTAACCTGAGTCCTGGTTAACCTGAGTAGTGGTTAACTTGAGTCCTGTGTTAACCTGAGTCCTGGTTAACCTGAGTCCTGGTTAACCTGAGTCCTGTTTAAACCCTGAGTCCTGGTTAACCTGAGTCCTGGTTAACCTGAGTCCTGGTTAACCTGAGTCCTGTTTAAACCCTGAGTCCTGGTTAACCTGAGTCATGTTTTAACCTGAGTCCTGGTTAACCTGAGTCCTGGTTAACCTGAGTCATGTTTTAACCTGAGTCCTGGTTAACCTGAGTCCTGGTTAACCTGAGTCCTGTTTAAACCCTGAGTCCTGGTTAACCTGAGTCATGTTTTAACCTGAGTCCTGGTTAACCTGAGTCATGTTTTAACCTGAGTCCTGGTTAACCTGAGTCATGGTTAACCTGAGTCCTGGTTAACCTGAGTCATGTTTTAACCTGAGTCCTGGTTAACCTGAGTCATGGTTAACCTGAGTCCTGGTTAACCTGAGTCATGTTTAAACCTGAGTCCTGGTTAACCTGAGTCCTGGTTAAACCCTGAGTCATGTTTAAACCCTGAGTCATGTTTTAACCTGAGTCCTGGTTAACCTGAGTCATGTTTTAACCTGAGTCCTGGTTAACCTGAGTCATGTTTTAACCTGAGTCATGTTTAAAGCCTGAGTCATGTTTTAACCTGAGTCCTGGTTAACCTGAGTCATGGTTAACCTGAGTCCTGGTTAACCGGAGTCATGTTTAAACCCTGAGTCATGTTTTAACCTGAGTCCTGGTTAACCTGAGTCATGTTTTAACCTGAGTCCTGGTTAACCTGAGTCATGGTTAACCTGAGTCCTGGTTAACCTGAGTCATGTTTTAACCTGAGTCCTGGTTAACCTGAGTCATGTTTTAACCTGAGTCCTGGTTAACCTGAGTCATGGTTAACCTGAGTCCTGGTTAACCTGAGTCATGTTTTAACCTGAGTCCTGGTTAACCTGAGTCATGTTTTAACCTGAGTCCTGGTTAACCTGAGTCCTGGTTAACCTGAGTCATGTTTTAACCTGAGTCATGTTTAAAGCCTGAGTCATGTTTTAACCTGAGTCCTGGTTAACCTGAGTCATGGTTAACCTGAGTCCTGGTTAACTGGAGTCATGTTTAAACCCTGAGTCATGTTTTAACCTGAGTCCTGGTTAACCTGAGTCATGTTTTAACCCTGGTTAACCTGGTCATGGTCCTGGTTCCTGGTCAACCTGGTTAACCTGAGTCCTGGTTACCTGGGTCCTGTTAAGTCATGTTTTAACCTGAGTCATGTTTAAACCTGAGTCATGTTTTAACCCTGGTTAACCTGGTCATGGTTAACCTGGTCCTTTAACCTGGTCATGTTTAAACCCTGTCATTTTTAACCTGAGTCCTGGTTAACCTGAGTCATGGTTAACCTGAGTCCTGGTTAACCATGTTTAAACCCTGGTCATGTTTTAACCTGAGTCCTGGTTAACCTGGGTCCTGGTTAACCTGGTCATGTTTAAACCTGAGTCCTGGTTA
>NC_041348.1:31348334-31363334 GCF_004354835.1 Perca flavescens
ACACACTGCTACTCTCGGTCCACTAGATGGAGGGATTATTCCAGCTAGCAGAGATGTGAAAGAGGAGCAGTAACAGCTCTTTGTTTGCAGTTTTCAAAATCTTTAAAGGTCCCACGGCATGAAAATGTCACTTTATGAGGGTTTTTTTTAACATTAATGTGAGTTAAGATACAGTATTAGAGGACCACTAAGGTCTATATAAAAGAGACTTCAGATACAGCATTAGGGGACCACTAAGGTCTATATAAAAGAGACTTCAGATACAGTATTAGGGGACCACTAAGGTCTATATAAAGAGACTTCAGATACAGTATTAGGGGACCACTAAGGTCTATATAAAAGAGACTTCAGATACAGTATTAGGGGACCACTAAGGTCTATATAAAAGAGACTTCAGATACAGTATTAGAGGACCACTAAGGTCTATATAAAAGAGACTTCAGATACAGTATTAGGGGACCACTAAGGTCTATATAAAAGAGACTTCAGATACAGTATTAGGGACCACTAAAGGTCTATATAAAAGAGACTTCAGATACAGTATTAGGGACCACTAAGGTCTATATAAAAAGCATCTACAGGTATTTACAATTTACAATGGGTATAACATTTCACACAGCAGGTGTGTCAAACGCAATTTCACTAAGGGCCACAATGGAAATCGCACGAAAAAAAAACATACCCTTTATGTTTAAAGGCCTTTAGGAAAAGGTCAGTTTGTCCTCTACGTATCGCTCAACAAATGTTGGATAGGCTACCAATATCGTGACTTTGATACCGGTTTCTTAATTCAATATGTTTTTTTTTAATACCAATTTTATGACAAAAAAAAAATTACAACATTACACATTACAGCTCAAATAATTTTATTTTTTATTCAGCTCCAAAAAAACAAAAAAAAACAACAAAAACTTTGGAAAAAGCTACAATATTTTAGATTTTTTGACTTGAAAAATATTAACATCGGTCCAGTATTAAGATGTAGTCAGCAGCGGAGAAACAAGCTGTTATGTAAGTTAATAGGGTTATTGTCCAGCTTGTATTTACCTTCACAAAGTGCTTGTTTTTCCGCTGACAGACTCAGATTATTATTCTAAGTGTCCGACAACATTATGGAAAGGATTTCTAAGGAGGTCGACCTTTCTGTTAAAGAGTAAGATCCTTTTTTTTAAACATAAAAACATCCGCGTAATTGCGTTCGCTAAACCCACCAGACTCCATGTAAATAATCTGTGATTTTATCATCGTAAAATACACTTCATTCAAAGTTGACAGAAACAAAATAAAACGATGAAAAGACGTTTTGGGTCGTCTTCCCATTTTTCCAACCATCACTACTCCAGTTTTGGTTGAAATAAACACACAGTTTACTGATTTACATGTGAAAATATGTTGGCTCTATACACGCTAAAAGTACTGTTTTTTTAAATGGAGTCTGGTGGGTTTAGAGCTAACGACCTCAGAGCTGTTTCTGGTTAAACAGAAATGTCTTAAAGAGGTTTTAAAGGTCTATATCTGTAGGGATCCATCCCATAATGTTGTCAGGCACTTAGAATAATAATCTGAGCCATTACAGCCCCGTCTGTGGCTGCCAGTGACAGTGATCTCGCTTAATACTGGGCCTATGTCAAAGATAGTTGTTCCCATCAGTCACTTACACACAAAAACATAGGCAAATAGGGTGGAAAGGTTGAAAAAAAACAACCGAAATAACCCTTTAAGTGTAGAAATAAAAGAAAATGTTCTCCACATACCCCCTGTCTACCAGACTGCTGGTCCGATGACTTATTCTTCCGATTTTATGATTCTGGAGGAGGTTTTAGAGCTGGCAGAACAGCATGTGGTTACACTTGAAGTGTGCATGTCAAATGTTCAGCACAAACAGATGTGTTTTCATGACATTTTAATGCATCAGAACTCGGTTATCTAACACGTGGACCGCAAATCTGAGTCTGGCTCGCTGCTGTTCAGTCTGCAGGTAGATATTTAAAGAATTAAGTCAAAGTGAGTTGGGCCAATGAAAAGGGGCCATGCACCTGCTGCAGTGGCCCTGACCTTAGACCAGATGTTGTGCATTTAAACGAGACAGAGAGATGAAGTGTGAGAACAAGTCTGGAAGAAAGTGTGTAAAAACTCCCTGACTTCTGTGAAGTTATAACGTAACTGTGTCCACGTTCGGACACGTTTAGACTACATCCGGTCTGACGCAGTTTCCTGTCTTTTCGCGGTGCTTTTCACACTGTGGACACCAGTGACACTATGTAAGATTACATTTTGCTTGGACAACGGTTGCATTCTTTTGGATATATTAGTGTGAATGTAGTCTAATGTAATGTAAGGCTCCATATTTCAATTTTGAAGTGTACAGTATTGTGGATTTAGTATTATGTAAAAATACAAAATGTAAAATATACAGTTTTTCAAAGCCTGTCCAATGTCTATCCAATGTCTGTTCAAAGCCTGTCCAAAGTCTGTCCAAAGTCTGTCCAAAGTCTCTCCAATGTCTATCCAATGTCTGTCCAAAGTCTGTCCAAAGTCTTCTAGTTCATGGTAGGTATTAAACATTCTCTGTTCAAAATGAACCCAAAGAACTCAGGACATTTAAAATGTAAGGCTCCATATTTCAATTTTGAGGTGTACAGTATTGTGGATTTAGTATTATGTAAAAATATAAAATGTAAAATATACAGTTTTTCAAAGCCTGTCCAATGTCTATCCAATGTCTGTTCAAAGTCTGGCCAAAGTCTGTCCAAAGCCTATCCAATGTCTATCCAATGTCTGTTCAAAGCCTGTCCAAAGTCTCTCCAATGTCTGTCCAAAGTCTGGCCAAAGTCTGTCCAAAGCCTGTCCAATGTCTATCCAATGTCTGTTCAAAGCCTGTCCAAAGTCTCTCCAATGTCTGTCCAAAGTCTGTTCAAAGTCTGTCCAAAGCCTGTCCAAAGTCTGTCCAAAGTCTGTCCAATGTCTGTTCAAAGTCTGTTCAAAGTCTGTCCAAAGTCTGTCCAAAGTCTGTTCAAAGTCTGTCCAAAGTCTGTCCAAAGTCTTCTAGTTCATGGTAGGTATTAAACATTCTCTGTTCAAAATGCACCCAAAGAACTCAGGACATTTAAAATGTAAGGCTCCATATTTCAATTTTGAGGTGTACAGTATTGTGGATTTAGTATTATGTAAAAATATAAAATGTAAAATATACAGTTTTTCAAAGCCTGTCCAATGTCTATCCAATGTCTGTTCAAAGTCTGTCCAAAGTCTCTCCAATGTCTGTCCAAAGTCTGGCCAAAGTCTGTCCAAAGCCTGTCCAATGTCTATCCAATGTCTGTTCAAAGCCTGTCCAAAGTCTGTTCAAAGCCTGTCCAAAGTCTGTCCAAAGTCTGTTCAAAGTCTGTCCAAAGCCTGTCCAAAGTCTGTCCAATGTCTGTTCAAAGTCTGTTCAAAGTCTGTCCAAAGTCTGTCCAAAGTCTGTTCAAAGTCTGTCCAAAGTCTGTCCAAAGTCTGTCCAATGTCTGTTCAAAGTCTGTCCAAAGCCTGTCCAAAGTCTGTCCAATGTCTGTTCAAAGTCTGTTCAAAGTCTGTCCAAAGTCTGTTCAAAGTCTGTCCAAAGCCTGTCCAAAGTCTGTCCAATGTCTGTTCAAAGTCTGTTCAAAGTCTGTCCAAAGTCTGTCCAAAGTCTGTTCAAAGTCTGTCCAAAGCCTGTCCAAAGTCTGTCCAATGTCTGTTCAAAGTCTGTTCAAAGTCTGTCCAAAGTCTGTCCAAAGTCTGTTCAAAGTCTGTCCAAAGTCTGTTCAAAGCCTGTCCAAAGTCTGTCCAAAGTCTGTCCAATGTCTGTTCAAAGTCTGTTCAAAGTCTGTCCAAAGTCTGTCCAAAGTCTTCTAGTTCATGGTAGGTATTAAACATTCTCTGTTCAAAATGCACCCAAAGAACTCAGGACATTTAAAATGTAAGGCTCCATATTTCAATTTTGAGGTGTACAGTATTGTGGATTTAGTATTATGTAAAAATATAAAATGTAAAATATACAGTTTTTCAAAGCCTGTCCAATGTCTATCCAATGTCTATCCAAAGCCTGTCCAATGTCTATCCAATGTCTGGCCAAAGTCTGTTCAAAGTCTGTCCAAAGCCTGTCCAATGTCTGTTCAAAGTCTGTCCAAAGTCTCTCCAATGTCTGTCCAAAGTCTGGCCAAAGTCTGTCCAAAGCCTGTCCAATGTCTATCCAATGTCTGTTCAAAGCCTGTCCAAAGTCTGTTCAAAGCCTGTCCAAAGTCTGTCCAAAGTCTGTTCAAAGTCTGTCCAAAGCCTGTCCAAAGTCTGTCCAATGTCTGTTCAAAGTCTGTTCAAAGTCTGTCCAAAGTCTGTCCAAAGTCTGTTCAAAGTCTGTCCAAAGTCTGTTCAAAGTCTGTCCAAAGTCTGTCCAAAGTCTGTTCAAAGTCTGTCCAAAGTCTGTTCAAAGCCTGTCCAAAGTCTGTCCAAAGTCTGCCCAATGTCTGTTCAAAGTCTGTTCAAAGTCTGTCCAAAGTCTGTCCAAAGTCTTCTAGTTTATGGTAGGTATTAAACATTCTCTGTTCAAAATGCACCCAAAGAACTCAGGACATTTAAAATGTATCATCCCTGTTAAATCAGGAAAAGTGAAGCTAATAAAATGATGACAAGCGCTTATTTATACAGACTTCAAACGTTGACTGAGAGTCAAATATACCCCGAGGACTACAGGAGGGATGTCTTAAATGTCTTCATGCCAAGAAGGAGTTGTGTTTTTGTAACAATGTGTTATCTGATCTCCGGTGGAGAGAAACTCCCGTGGATGTAATCGAAGATGTTTTAACAATTTTGTGCTGGAACAAAATCCCCCGTTGGATGTTGCATTTGGCGAGTGACATTTTAAACTACTTCACTGTTGCTTTCTTTAATGCGTGAGGAGGTTAGAACAACAACAGCCCTTCTTTTGCTGAAGTTCATCGGTGTGTGTGTTCAGCGTGAACGACGCGAATGCAGATCGATCACCGCTCACATATTTCACTTGCAGGTTTAAAAAAAAAAAAAACAACCAACACAGGCCTTTAAAACAGACTTGATTTCCTCCCGCTGAAGAGAAACAGACTCTTTTCTCTGCTCACTGTGAACTCCGCGAATACCGAGCAATCATGCATCGTGTTACTAATTAGAGGCGGCATTTTAGGGTTAGGTATAGGCAGCGGTGGAATGTACCTAAGTGCATTTACGACATGTGACCCTGCAAGATCCCCAGTCTTTACATATTATTCAGTCCCTCCAGAATAACGCAATTATGCGATCGCATAATTCAACGCATTATCAGCCAAAGTCTGCATTTTTTCAAATACACCGCATAAAGTGCCAATTTTCGGCACAAAATATGCAGGGCTTGCATGATTTCATAATCCCCACATTTTCGTTGCAAAAAAAGTCCCGTATATACAGTACAGGCCAAAAGTTTGGAAACATCTTTTCATTCAATGCGTTTCCTTTTTATTTTCATGACTATTTACATTGTAGATTCTCACTGAAGGCATCAAAACTATGAATGAACACATATGGAATTATGTACTTAACAAAAAAGTGTGAAATAACTGAAAACATGTCTTATATTTTAGATTCTTCAAAGTAGCCACCCTTTGCTATTGTTTAGGGTCCTCGCCACCACCAGACCAATCAGCATTGAACAGATTGAACATGTAGCTGGACACGCCACGCAGCCAGTGTGCAGGAGACCCTAAGGTGCCCATGCAGTCCTGGAAGTGGAACCTCGACAAGTTGACATCTAAACACACTGCCCACACAAAGATGACACAGAGCTGGTTGAAGAAAAAAGGCCAAATATCCCTTAAACCCTTGTGTTGTCTTCCTGTCCATCATGCAACTTTTTTTTTTTCTGGGTTAAAATTAAAACAGTTTTTTGGTTGATTTTATTCGCCACTTTTTTTGCAATGTTTCAGTTAGCCTGGTGAGACCCTCCTGATCTGGTGAGACCCTCCTGATCTGGCTGAGCTCCAGGTCTCTTTTCCCAGATCAGTCTGGCATCTTGAGATGGAGAAAATTTGGATCTGTTCGCCAAACGACCGACCAATCAGCGTTGGTTTTGAGGTGGGTTTAGGTGGTGATAGACAGATGGTTTATCCAATCAGCTAACCAGGATTTACAGTCAGCGGTAGCCCTAATTCTGTTAGCTGCTCGCTAATGCTTTTTCCTCTTGGATCCTTCTTTTGGAATATGGACCAGGAACCTGAAATGGGGTCTTTTATTCTTTTATTCCTAAATTCTCGTTACACAAACGGCAAATCTCCTTTACCGACATGCTGCTAGCTTGCTGTGCTAACGAGCTATGCTTTGCCTCCAGCAGCAGCAGGGGTAGCCTGGCTCGTGGTTGTATTTTCGTACGCTTCTTTGATCTGATTGGTTGATTTGGCCCGTCTATCACCAACTATAGGTGGTGATAGACAGATGGTTTATCCAATCAGCTAACCAGGATTTTTACCCTTTTTTCAAAGGTTCTCCAAATGGTAAGTTCCCAGATGGATATGCCGAGCAAATGCGAAGCGATCCATCTGGTGGAGTCAGGTTCATGTTTTTGTCTCGTTTCCCAAACGTTTTTGAAGCTTTTTTTTCCCACAATTTTTTGTCACTTTTTCACAAATTCAATGAAAGTAGTGAAGTTACCATTAATTTAACATATTGAAAATGGTTTTAAATTTCACCCAACGACGACAAGAGGGTTAAGAAATTGGCGTGTTATTCTAAGAACATTTGGGGATTATTCGAGTCAGGAAATATTTAAACATGCACATATACTCCAATATAACCAAATCATGACATACAACAGTGCTCTTGAAATGTTGTCTCATGACTTTATTCTCATAGTATTGTAAAATATTGTAATTTTGTTCCCGCGTCTTAATTCTTGTCGTATCACAACTATCTCAAAATATATATTTTTCTTTTGTGAAATTTTAATTTTGCTCTCATATTACAACTTTTTGCTCCAAAAAAAAAAAATCCATTAAGAATGAAATAACTTTGATGTGTTTTTAACAACTTTATCTGTCCCCTTTCCTAAAATATGAAATGCAAGATTTTAAAAGACTTCTTTATTCCAAAATAAAATACTTTTTACTACTTTTTAACTCTGTATGGAAATGATCTCAACATTTTACTGTTTGTTAAATAAATCCCTTAAAAGGTCCCATGGCATGAAAATGTCACTTTTGAGGCTTTTTTAACATTAATATGAGTTCCCCCACCCTGCCTATGGTCCCCCAGTGGCTAGAAATGGTGATAGGTGTATCCTTTGAGAAAATGAAAGCTCAGATGGACCAATCAGGAATCTTCTCCTTATGAGGTCATAAGGGGAAAGGTTACCTCCCTTTCTCTGCTTTGCCCGCCCAGAGAATCCCCCCCCCATGAGAGAGAGAGAGAGAGACATCATGGCTTTCCTAAGGAAAGCTCATTGTGGGACTGGCTCTAGTGGCTGTAATTCTGCACCAAGGCTGAATTTCGGGAAAGAGACTTCAGATACAGTATTAGGGGACCACTAAGGTCTATATAAAAGAGACTTCAGATACAGTATTAGGGGACCACTAAGGTCTATATAAAAGAGACTTCAGATACAGTATTAGGGGACCACTAAGGTCTATATAAAAGAGACTTCAGATACAGTATTAGGGGACCACTAAGGTCTATATAAAAGAGACTTCAGATACAGTATTAGAGGACCACTAAGGTCTATATAAAAGAGACTTCAGATACAGTATTAGGGGACCACTAAGGTCTATATAAAAGAGACTTCAGATACAGTATTAGGGGACCACTAAGGTCTATATAAAAGAGACTTCAGATACAGTATTAGGGGACCACTAAGGTCTATATAAAAGAGACTTCAGATACAGTATTAGGGGGACCACTAAGGTCTATATAAAAGAGACTTCAGATACAGTATTAGGGGACCACTAAGGTCTATAAAAAAGAGACTTCAGATACAGTATTAGGGGACCACTAAGGTCTATATAAAAGAGACTTCAGATACAGTATTAGAGGACCACTAAGGTCTATATAAAAGAGACTTCAGATACAGTATTAGGGGACCACTAAGGTCTATAAAAAAGAGACTTCAGATACAGTATTAGGGGACCACTAAGGTCTATATAAAAGAGACTTCAGATACAGTATTAGGGGACCACTAAGGTCTATATAAAAGAGACTTCAGATACAGTATTAGGGACCACTAAGGTCTATATAAAAGCATCCAAAGAGCATCATGTCATGGGACCTTTAAAACTCACTTGGTGAAAATGCAAAAAAAAAAAAAAAAACACAGGTTCAATTTCAGGTCAAAGACAGATATTTGGGTTATAAAACAGCAATAATTTAAAATAAAAAAAAAGCCCGAGCCTTCCTCCTCCCGAGGCTGTGTAGCTGAAATGTTTTCCACCTCCCAGAGATACAAATCAGCCGAGATGATCTGCCAACACAAAAGGTCGCAGGTTCAACTCCCTCTCGGGCCTGCCGTCAGCCAAATGTTAAAAACACCAGCAGTCCTGTCGTTACACTTCATCATTACACACATCATTACATGGCCTTAATACACACACATACATACACACACACTTTATATATCTGATGCATGAACGACTCCTGCTTCTTCGGCTCAGGTCTGGTGTTTGAGTGCGTGTCGGCTTCTTTTTTCCCAGAATGCACCTCTGTATCTCTTCGTCGCTGCATTTTCCTCTCTGAGGAAGAAACAGGGGACATGTTGGAGTGTATTTTAGTGTAAACGTATGTGCGTGTGTGTGTGTGTGTGTGTGTGTGTATGTGTGTGCGTGTGTTTTAGATTTTCTTTATGTGTGTGTGTGTGTGTGTGTGTGTGTGTGTGTGCGTGTGTTTCTGATTTTCTGTGTGTGTGTGTGTCTGTGTGTGTCTATGTTTGTGTGTATGTGTGTGTGCGTGTGTTTCTTATTTTCTGTGTGTGTGTGTGTATGTGTCTGTGTGTGTGTATGTGTGTGTGTGTATGTATATACAGTACAGGCCAAAAGTTTGGACACACCTTCTCCTTCAATGTGTTTCTTTATTTTCATGACTATTTACATTGTAGATTCTCACTGAAGGCATCAAAACTATGAATGAACACATATGGAATTATGTACTTAACAAAAAAGTGTGAAATAACTGAAAACATGTCTTATATTTTAGATTCCTCAAAGTAGCCACCCTTTGCTTTTTTTGATAACTCTGCAAACCCTTGGTGTTCTCTCAATGAGCTTCATGAGGTAGTCACCTGAAATGGTTTTACCTTCACAGGTGTGCTTTGTCAGGGTTCATTAGTGGAAGTTTTTTCCTTATTAATGGGGTTGGGACCATCAGTTGTGTTGTGCAGAAGTCAGGTTGATACACAGCTGACAGCCCTATTGGACAACATGTTAGAATTCATATTATGCCAAGAACCAATCAGCTAAGTAAAGAAAAACGAGTGGCCATCGTTACTTTAACAAATGAAGGTCAGTCAGTCCGGAAAATTGCGAAAACTTTGAATGTGTCCCCAAGTGCAGTCGCAAAAACCATCAAGCACTACAACGAAACTGGCTCACATGAGGACCGCCCCAGGAAAGGAAGACCAAGAGTCACCTCTACTGCTGAAGATAAGTTCATCTGAGTCACCAGCCTCAGAAATCACAAGTTAACAGCAGCTCAGATTAGAGACCAGATGAATGCCACACAGAGTTCTAGCAGCAGGTACATCTCTAGAACAACTGTTAAGAGGAGACTGAATCAGGCCTTCATGGTCAAATAGCTGCTAGTAAACCACTGCTAAGGAGAGGCAACAAGCAGAAGAGATTTGTTTGGGCCAAAAAACACAAGGAATGGACATTAGACCAGTGGAAATCTATGCTTTGGTCTGATGAGTCCAAATTTGAGATCTTTGGTTCCAACCGCGGTGTCTTTGTGCGACGCAGAATAGGTGAACGGATGGATTCTCCATGCCTGGTTCCCACCGTGAAGCACGGAGGAGGAGGTGTGATGGTGTGGGAGTGCTTTGCTGGTGACACTGTTGGGGATTTATTCAAAATTGAAGGCACACTGAACCAGCATGGCTACCACAGCATCCTGCAGCGACATGCCATCCCATCCGGTTTGCGTTTAGTTGGACCATCATTTATTTTTCAACAGGACAATGACCCCAAACACACCTCCAGGCTGTGTAAGGGCTGTTTGACCAAGAAGGAGAGTGATGGAGTGCTGCGCCAGATGACCTGGCCTCCACAGTCACCGGACCTGAACCCAATCCAGATGGTTTGGGGTGAGCTGGACCTCAGAGTGAAGGCAAAAGGTCCAACAAGTGCTAAACATCTCTGGGAACTCCTTCAAGACTGTTGGAAAACCATTTCAGGTGACTACCTCTTGAAGCTCATCAAGAGAATGCCAAGAGTGTGCAAAGCAGTAATCAGAGCAAAGGGTGGCTACTTTGAAGAATCTAAAATATAAGACATGTTTTCAGTTATTTCACACTTTTTTGTTAAGTACATAATTCCATATGTGTTCATTCATAGTTTTGATGCCTTCAGTGAGAATCTACAATGTAAATAGTCATGAAAATAAAGAAACGCATTGAATGAGAAGGTGTGTCCAAACTTTTGGCCTGTACTGTATGTATGTATGTGTGTGTGCGTGTTTCTGATTTGAAAAATATTTGAAAAAGTGACAAAAATGTCGAAAAACATAAGTGTGTGTGTGTGTATTTCTGATTTTCTGTGTCTGTGTATGTATGTATGCATGTGTCTGTGTGTGTGTGTGTGTGTGTGTGTGTGTATGTTTCTGATTTCCTGTGTGTGTATGTGTCTGTATGTGTGTGTATGTCTGTCTGTCTGTGTGTGTTTCTGTATATGTGTGTCTGTGTCTGTATATGTGTCTGTGCGTGTCTGTATGTGTATGTGTGTGTGTGTGTGTGTGTGTGTGTGTGTGTGTGTGTGTGTGTGTGTGTGTGTGTGTGTGTGTGTGTGTGTGTGTGTGTCCTCACTGTGTCTGAGTCTGCAGGGAGCAGAAGTTCACACACTCGGTGTCCCGTGTGTGTGTGCAGAGGCATCGGCTGAGCTCCCGCCTCAGTCGGACCGAACCGAACCCGTACGGGACCACATGGCTGCAAGACACACAGTGTCAGAGTCAGTGTTTAATATTCAGGTTTCCAACGAAATAATTTATAGAAATAATAAATAGAAATAATTTCTTATCTCTTAGATAAGAAACACACAGACACACACAGAAACACACACACACAAAGAAATACACAGACACCCACAGAAACACACACACACACACACACACACACAGAGACAGAGGGACACACAGAAACACACACAGACATACACAGAAACACACAAAGAAATACACACACACAAAGAAAAACACACAAAGACACACACACACACACACAGACACACAAGGAAATACACACACACACACACACACACACACAGACACACATACAACAATACACACAGAAATACACACACACACAGACACACACACGTAGGCAGTATAGGTACACTAGGGGCAGAGCCAATGAGTAAAGGCTCTGACACACCAACCAGATCATCTCCCATTCCCTTTAAAAGCCAGGCGAGTTTGGACCTTGGAGCATTGCTGTTACAATGGAGGATTTGCACCCTAATATTTTTATTTGTAATCTTCTGCATGTGTGTGTGTGTGTGTGTGTGTGTTGCTGTGCGTCCCTGTGTGTGTAACAAGCATAGTGTGTGTGCGCTGTGAACGAGCCTAGGAGCATTTTACTAATGCTCTGTTAAAATAACAATGAAATGCTGCGTTATTTATTTTAGACCAGGTTTTTGTTGGTCAATGGAGCGATCACTTCCCGCTGCCTCAAGATAGCAATGCTCCCAGAATGCACCTGAACACCTCTCTCACACACACACACACACACACACACACACACACACACACACACACACACACACACACACACACACACACACACACACACACACACACACACCTTGCTAAACACACCTGCATGGAAAGCTCTCTGCATTTCTCAGTATAAACACAGAGCGCATTCAAGTACTGGGATGCACCGAATCCAGGATTCAGATTTGGCTGAATATTGGGCTTTTTGAAGGGGTTCCGTTTTCTGCCGAACCTTAAACATTTTTCCCAGGGAACCGAAGCCTACGATTGCACTCCGCGCGCTACGCTGGTCACGGTAATGACGGCGCCGTTGGTTACGGGAAGGTGTTTACGTAGGTGGAGCGTTCCATGCAGCAGGCTGTGAGGAAGTGGACATGGATCTGGTGAGCAGTAGGCTATGAGGAAGTGGACATGGATCTGGTGAGCAGTAGGCTGTGAGAAAGTGGACATGGATCTGGTGAGCAGTAGGCTGTGAGAAAGTGGACATGGATCTGGTGAGCAGTAGGGTGTGAGAAAGTAGACATGGATCTGGTGAGCAGTAGGCTGTGAGAAAGTGGACATGGATCTGGTGAGCAGTAGGCGTCACGGAGACCACCCCCCTCCCCCCCCATTTTCCGAGGGTGAAAATGAGCAAAAACAAATCTATGAAATAAAATAAGAATATGTGTGAAGATCGGATTTCAAAGACAACATTTACACTCAAAGTACTTAACAGCGTCTGTTTCTTCTGGCTCGTAACAAGCAACACACATGAAACACACACACACACACACACACACACACACACACACATACATGCACACACACACACACACACACACACAGACACACACAAAAATACACACACAAAAATACACACACGCAAAGTACTTAACAGCTTCTGTTTTTTCTGGCTCATAAAGAGCAGCTATAGCAGGAAGGACTCTGCAAAAGATCTTTGTCTCCCAAGTTCACTGGTTCCTATAGTAGAAAACACAAGACTTTCACCCAGGAAACAGGTGTTCATGTCCTGAAGAAGTTAAGGAGAAAACACAAGACTTTCACCCAGGAAACAGGTGTTCATGTCCTGAAGAAGTTAAGGAGAAAACACAAGACTTTCACCCAGGAAACAGGTGTTCATGTCCTGAAGAAGTTAAGGAGAAAACACAAGACTTTCACCCAGGAAACAGGTGTTCATGTCCTGAAGAAGTTAAGAAGAAAACACAAGACTTTCACCCAGGAAACAGGTGTTCATGTCCTGAAGAAGTTAAGGAGAAAACACAAGACTTTCACCCAGGAAACAGGTGTTCATGTCCTGAAGAAGTTAAGGAGAAAACACAAGACTTTCACCCAGGAAACAGGTGTTCATGTCCTGAAGAAGTTAAGAAGAAAACACAAGACTTTCACCCAGGAAACAGGTGTTCATGTCCTGAAGAAGTTAAGGAGAAAACACAAGACTTTCACCCAGGAAAAAGGTGTTCGTGTCCTGAAGAAGTTAAGGAGAAAACACAAGACTTTCACCCAGGAAACAGGTGTTCATGTCCTGAAGAAGTTAAGGAGAAAACACAAGACTTTCACCCAGGAAACAGGTGTTCATGTCCTGGAAGAAGTTAAGGAGAAAACACAAGACTTTCACCCAGGAAACAGGTGTTCATGTCCTGAAGAAGTTAAGGAGAAAACACAAGACTTTCACCCAGGAAACAGGTGTTCATGTCCTGAAGAAGTTAAGGAGAAAACACAAGACTTTCACCCAGGAAACAGGTGTTCATGTCCTGGAAGAAGTTAAGGAGAAAACACAAGACTTTTACCCAGGAAACAGGTGTTCATGTCCTGAAGAAGTTAAGGAGAAAACACAAGACTTTCACCCAGGAAAAAGGTGTTCGTGTCCTGAAGAAGTTAAGGAGAAAACACAAGACTTTCACCCAGGAAAAAGGTGTTCATGTCCTGAAGAAGTTAAGGAGAAAACACAAGACTTTCACCCAGGAAACAGGTGTTCATGTCCTGAAGAAGTTAAGGAGAAAACACAAGACTTTCACCCAGGAAAAAGGTGTTCGTGTCCTGAAGAAGTTAAGGAGAAAACACAAGACTTTCACCCAGGAAACAGGTGTTCATGTCCTGAAGAAGTTAAGGAGAAAACACAAGACTTTCACCCAGGAAAAAGGTGTTCGTGTCCTGAAGAAGTTAAGGAGAAAACACAAGACTTTCACCCAGGAAAAAGGTGTTCGTGTCCTGAAGAAGTTAAGGAGAAAACACAAAACTTTCACCCAGGAAACAGGTGTTCATGTCCTGAAGAAGTTAAGGAGAAAACACAAGACTTTCACCCAGGAAAAAGGTGTTCGTGTCCTGAAGAAGTTAAGGAGAAAACACAAGACTTTCACCCAGGAAACAGGTGTTCATGTCCTGAAGAAGTTAAGGAGAAAACACAAGACTTTCACCCAGGAAACAGGTGTTCATGTCCTGAAGAAGTTAAGGAGAAAACACAAGACTTTCACCCAGGAAACAGGTGTTCATGTCCTGACGAAGTTAAGGAGAAAACACACGCAGAAATACAGACACACACACACACAGAAACAGTCTGAACATGAAGAAAATAAAGAATATTATGTTAACTGGTTTGCTATATAAAACAAAATGACTTCCCTGTTGCTTGCAGGGAACACACACACACACACACACACACACACACACACACACACACACACACACACACACACACACACACACACACACACACACACACACACACAGGGTTTAGGGTGTAGTTAGTGCTGGTTCCTGCCACTGCTGTTTAAAAAGCTCTTTAAGATGAAGGCAGGATGATTGCATGTAACCACGCGGGCTATGTTTAGACTAGACCAACCAATCAGTGAGAGTTTGGGCTGGTATTGGGATGTTTTTGGGCTCTTCTCTGGAAGCTATTTCACTTTAAAAAAAAACTCTCAAGTTAATTAATCTTCAACGCGACTTATTGGCAGTAAAAACACACACAGACAGGTCAGTTAGTCTTCTACCAACATTGTTACATACAGTAGTCTATGTATTTAACAGTGTTAGACACAATGTAACAATGCCACAAAATGTTACAATGCCACACACACA
>NC_041348.1:31373334-31390834 GCF_004354835.1 Perca flavescens
ACACGCTAAAAGTCCTGATTATTTACATGGAGTCTGGTGGAGATATGCTGGCTCTATACACGCTAAAAGTCCTGATTATTTACATGGAGTCTGGTGGAGATATGCTGGCTCTATACACGCTAAAAGTCCTGATTATTTACATGGAGTCTGGTGGAGATATGCTGGCTCTATACACACTAAAAGTCCTGATTATTTACATGGAGTCTGGTGGAGATATGCTGGCTCTATACAAGCTAAAAGTCCTGATAATTTACATGGAGTCTGGTGGAGATATGCTGGCTCTATACACGCTAAAAGTTCTGATTATTTACATGGAGTCTGGTGGAGATATGCTGGCTCTATACACGCTAAAAGTCCTGATTATTTACATGGAGTCTGGTGGAGATATGCTGGCTCTATACACGCTAAAAGTCCTGATTATTTAGATGGAGTCTGGTGGAGTTTGGTGATGGTGATTTCGGGGCTGTTTCATGCTAAACAAAAATGATCTTACTCTTTTAACACAAAGGTCTATATGTCGTTGTATATGTTATATGTTGTACATGTTTCTGTGATACTAAACATCCTAAACTGAGATAAGATAAGATCTCCATGAATGTAAATACGGTGCAAAATGAAAGACACATCAAATCTGTCGTACGTAAGTGTCGAAACAAATGTGTGTGTTTGTACATGTGTATGTGTGAGTGAGTGTGTGTGAGTGTGAGTGTGAGAGATTGTGTGTGTGCGTGTGTGTGAGAGAGTGGGTGTGTGTGTGTTTGTGTGTGTGTACATGTGTGTGTGTGAGTGAGTAACTGTGTGTGTGTGTGTGTGTGTGTGTGTGTGTGTGTGTGTGTGTGTGTACATGTGCGTGCATGTGTCGCGTTTCTGCAAAAATGTTGAAAAAGCATTGAATAAAAAGCGATAAAAATGGCAAAAAGGGACCACAAAATGTTCTGTCACAATGTGAACAAAAATCCTGGTAAACATTTCCACTTCCAGCAGCTGTAATAAAACTAAAGGCCCTAAAAATGTCATGTTTTTGGTCTGTTTTCTGGACGCCAAAAGCAGAGAAACCTCGTAATAATATTGCTCCCCTGGTTAGACAAAAACCACAAACTGGAACCATTTGGAACATTATTTTACACAAAATATTTTTGATTTCACAACAGTTTTGGCCCATTGGTGGCCTGACATCGCCAGGCCAAATCACAATTGTGAGTTAGGGGACTGTGGGACTTCTCAAGTTTATTTTCAATTAAACTCGTTATCAACTAATTATTTGCCAGATGGTTTAACACAGAACCATCTGAAAAGCAGTTACTGGAAACTGTCTGAGGATAGGGCAGTGACTGCTGCTGGGTCTAACGTTAGTGGTCTGACCCACTGCTGCTGGGTCTAACGTTAGTGGTCTGACCCACTGCTGCTGGGTCTAACGTTAGTGGTCTGACCCACTGCTGCTGGGTCTAACGTTAGTGGTCTGACCCACTGCTGCTGGGTCTAACGTTAGAGGTCTGACCCACTGCTGCTGGGTCTAACGTTAGTGGTCTGACCCATTGCGGCTGGGTCTAATGTTAGTGGTCCTCTGACCCACTGCTGCTGGGTCTAACGTTAGTGGTCTGACCCACTGCTGCTGGGTCTAACGTTAGAGGTGTGACCCACTGCTGCTGGGTCTAACGTTAGAGGTCTGACCCACTGCTGCTGGGTCTAACGTTAGAGGTGTGACCCACTGCTGCTGGGTCTAACGTTAGAGGTCTGACCCACTGCTGCTGGGTCTAATGTTAGTGGTCTGACCCACTGCTGCTGGGTCTAATGTTAGTGGTCTGACCCACTGCTGCTGGATCTAACGTTAGTGGTCTGACCCACTGCTGCTGGGTCTAACGTTAGAGGTCTGACCCACTGCTGCTGGATCTAACGTTAGAGGTCTGACCCACTGCTGCTGGGTCTAACGTTAGAGGTCTGACCCACTGCTGCTGGGTCTAATGTTAGTGGTCTGCCCCACTGCTGCTGGGGGGTCTAATGTTAGTGGGTCCTCTGACCCACTGCTGCTGGGTCTAACGTTAGAGGTCTGACCCACTGCTGCTGGGTCTAATGTTAGAGGTCTGACCCACTGCTGCTGGGTCTAACGTTAGTGGTCTGACCCACTGCTGCTGGGTCCAACGTTAGTGGTCTGACCCACTGCTGCTGGGTCTAACGTTAGAGGTCTGACCCACTGCTGCTGGGTCTAACGTTAGTGGTCTGACCCACTGCTGCTGGGTCTAATGTTAGTGGTCCTCTGACCCACTGCTGCTGGGTCTAATGTTAGTGGTCTGACCCACTGCTGCTGGGTCTAACGTTAGTGGTCTGACCCACTGCTGCTGGGTCTAATGTTAGTGGTCTGACCCACTGCTGCTGGGTCTAACGTTAGAGGTCTGACCCACTGCTGCTGGGTCTAACGTTAGAGGGCTGACCCACTGCTGCTGGGTCTAACGTTAGAGGTCTGACCCACTGCTGCTGGGTCTAACGTTAGTGGTCTGACCCACTGCTGCTGGGTCTAATGTTAGTGGTCTGACCCACTGCTGCTGGGTCTAATGTTAGTGGTCCTCTGACCCACTGCTGCTGGGTCTAATGTTAGAGGTCTGACCCACTGCTGTTGGGTCTAACGTTAGAGGTCTGACCCACTGCTGCTGGGTCTAACGTTAGAGGTCTGACCCACTGCTGCTGGGTCTAACGTTAGAGGTCTGACCCACTGCTGTTGGGTCTAACGTTAGTGGTCTGACCCACTGCTGCTGGGTCTAACGTTAGTGGTCTGACCCATTGCGGCTGGGTCTAATGTTAGTGGTCCTCTGACCCACTGCTGCTGGGTCTAACGTTAGTGGTCTGACCCACTGCTGCTGGGTCTAACGTTAGAGGTGTGACCCACTGCTGCTGGGTCTAACGTTAGAGGTCTGACCCACTGCTGCTGGGTCTAACGTTAGAGGTGTGACCCACTGCTGCTGGGTCTAACGTTAGTGGTCTGACCCACTGCTGCTGGGTCTAATGTTAGTGGTCTGACCCACTGCTGCTGGATCTAACGTTAGTGGTCTGACCCACTGCTGCTGGGTCTAACGTTAGAGGTCTGACCCACTGCTGCTGGATCTAACGTTAGAGGTCTGACCCACTGCTGCTGGGTCTAACGTTAGAGGTCTGACCCACTGCTGCTGGGTCTAATGTTAGTGGTCTGACCCACTGCTGCTGGGTCTAATGTTAGTGGTCCTCTGACCCACTGCTGCTGGGTCTAACGTTAGAGGTCTGACCCACTGCTGCTGGGTCTAATGTTAGAGGTCTGACCCACTGCTGCTGGGTCTAACGTTAGTGGTCTGACCCACTGCTGCTGGGTCCAACGTTAGTGGTCTGACCCACTGCTGCTGGGTCTAACGTTAGAGGTCTGACCCACTGCTGCTGGGTCTAACGTTAGTGGTCTGACCCACTGCTGCTGGGTCTAATGTTAGTGGTCCTCTGACCCACTGCTGCTGGGTCTAATGTTAGTGGTCTGACCCACTGCTGCTGGGTCTAACGTTAGAGGTGTGACCCACTGCTGCTGGGTCTAACGTTAGTGGTCTGACCCACTGCTGCTGGGTCTAATGTTAGTGGTCCTCTGACCCACTGCTGCTGGGTCTAATGTTAGTGGTCTGACCCACTGCTGCTGGGTCTAACGTTAGTGGTCTGACCCACTGCTGCTGGGTCTAACGTTAGAGGTCTGCTGACCCACTGCTGCTGGGTCTAACGTTAGAGGTCTGACCCACTGCTGCTGGATCTAACGTTAGAGGTCTGACCCACTGCTGCTGGGTCTAACGTTAGAGGTCTGACCCACTGCTGCTGGGTCTAATGTTAGTGGTCTGACCCACTGCTGCTGGGTCTAATGTTAGTGGTCCTCTGACCCACTGCTGCTGGGTCTAACGTTAGTGGTCTGACCCACTGCTGCTGGGTCTAACGTTAGTGGTCTGACCCACTGCTGCTGGGTCTAACGTTAGAGGTCTGACCCACTGCTGCTGGGTCTAACGTTAGTGGTCTGACCCACTGCTGCTGGGTCTAATGTTAGTGGTCCTCTGACCCACTGCTGCTGGGTCTAATGTTAGTGGTCTGACCCACTGCTGCTGGGTCTAACGTTAGTGGTCTGACCCACTGCTGCTGGGTCTAACGTTAGTGGTCTGACCCACTGCTGCTGGGTCTAACGTTAGTGGTCTGACCCACTGCTGCTGGGTCTAATGTTAGTGGTCCTCTGACCCACTGCTGCTGGGTCTAACGTTAGTGGTCTGACCCACTGCTGCTGGGTCTAATGTTAGTGGTCTGACCCACTGCTGCTGGGTCTAACGTTAGAGGTGTGACCCACTGCTGCTGGGTCTAACGTTAGTGGTCTGACCCACTGCTGCTGGGTCTAATGTTAGTGGTCTGACCCACTGCTGCTGGATCTAACGTTAGTGGTCTGACCCACTGCTGCTGCTCTGACCCACTGGCTGGATCTAACGTTTGAGGTCTGACCCACTGCTGCTGGGTCTAACGTTAGAGGTCTGACCCACTGCTGCTGGGTCTAATGTTAGTGGTCTGACCCACTGCTGCTGGGTCTAATGTTAGTGGTCCTCTGACCCACTGCTGCTGGATCTAACGTTAGAGGTCTGACCCACTGCTGTTGGGTCTAACGTTAGAGGTCTGACCCACTGCTGCTGGGTCTAACGTTAGAGGTCTGACCCACTGCTGCTGGGTCTAACGTTAGTGGTCTGACCCACTGCTGCTGGATCTAACGTTAGAGGTCTGACCCACTGCTGCTGGGTCTAACGTTAGTGGTGTGACCCACTGCTGCTGGGTCTAATGTTAGTGGACTGACCCACTGCTGCTGGGTCTAATGTTAGTGGACTGACCCACTGCTGCTGGGTCTAATGTTAGTGGACTGACCCACTGCTTCTGGGTCTAACGTTAGTGGTCTGCTGACCCACTGCTGCTGGGTCTAACGTTAGAGGTCTGCTGACCCACTGCTGCTGGGTCTAACGTTAGTGGACTGACCCACTGCTGCTGGGTCTAACGTTAGAGGTCTGCTGACCCACTGCTGCTGGGTCTAACGTTAGTGGACTGACCCACTGCTGCTGGGTCTAATGTTAGCGGTCTGCTCAATGGCCTTTCCATTCATTTCATTGGTCAAAACCCTAACTTGGATAGTAGCCAGTCTTTCCTTCCGTGGGAGCGAATGGAAGATTTCTTTAGCTGAATGCTGGTAGTTTAACGTTTAATTTCTAAAGGCAATGCATCATACTTTATGAACATGAACGTAGGCTATAACTTATTCCTTTTGGCAACCATTCGGTCCTCGGAAATGGGCCTCTCTTCTGCTTCCCCTTCCCATAATTTATTCAGTGTTTTGTGGTCTTTTGAGAAGTGAGTATTCATGCAAATGTCTGTGTTCGATTGCATCTGTGGCTACCGAAGAAGATTTTTTTGGGGAAAGAGGCAAAGCTCCTTTTCAGGCTCTTACATTGTTTAGAGACTGCCAAGTCAAAGTTTAATTTCTTGCGCTGTTATGAGAGGGTCCGTCCGGCTCCACAGGAGTTTGACAATATATGAAAATAAACAGGCGGCTCAGCTGCTTAATCCATTAGCTGGCTGCTTGCATTGGCAGGATTCCCTCTGCAGGTACAAGCTTCCCAAAAACAGATTCCTTCATTTTCCTTTCATCAACATGCACATGAATGGACCTATGGTGAGAGGCACTGGAGGTATGCAGCGAAGGAAGAAGTATTTAGATGCTCTACTGCATGTAAAAATGCTCTGTTACAGTAAAAGTCCTGCATTGAAAAGGCCATAAGGTCTATAAAAATGTCAGAAAATAGTGAAAAATGTCAATCCCAGTTACTCAAAGTCCAAGATGATGTATTTAAATGTATTGTTTTGTCAAACCAAAACCCAAATATGTTCAGTTAAAAGGTGCCCTGCCACACAAAAACGTTTTTTCTTGCATTTTTTTAAATCTGTTAGGTCCATATGTGTTTGTGTGATGTGGTGAATGTGAAAATGAACTGCTACCTCCTCTGTCAGCTCTAGCAACTGAACAGAAATAAGCAGAGAAATCAGACCAATCACAGCTGAGCTCATTACTATTCATGAGCTCGCCCAGTTGTGCTGGGTAAAGGATTCTGACAGCCAGGCTCTCATTGGCTAGCTGTTACCCAATCAGATTCAAACCACTTAGCTTGTTGAATATTAATGAGAACTGGTAGAAATCGAGCTGAGTCTTCCTGTAGGCTTTCTATACCACGCTAGAATGGCTTGAAACAAGGTAACCAAGGCATTTTTTCCACACAAAATGTTACAGAGTCCATGACATTACCACAAAGTAATGAAATACATGTGGCATGGTACCGTAAATGAAATAAAACAGACAAAATTGGAAGATCTTCATATTTGAGAGGTTGGAAGTGCATTCTCTGCCATTTTTGCATGAAAAAACATTACGATTAATCGATTATCTAAATAGTTGGTCGATGGACTGATCAATTCATTGACTAATTATTGCAGCGCTATGCTTTTATGCTGCTGTCTTTTCCAGGACTCTGTTGTAAAAGAGATTCTGGATCTCAACAGAAATATTTCAGGTAAAAATAAAAGGTTTAAAAAAGTTTCATCAAGTTCAGCTTTTTATCTTTCAGAGTCGCTTATTGACACAAAGTCCAGCTGAGGCTGAAGCATCCGATAAATTAAAATGTATGATTTTGCTGGCTGATATGATCTTTCATTGCTTGATCTACATTTGGTATGGATGTTTAAATCTGACACAAATGGGGCTTTAAACCAAACTCCATCCAAAAACAGAGGTTTTTAAAAGTTGCTTCTAACCAAACTTCAGCCAAAAAGCAGTGTTTTTTTTTACAGCGGCTATTAACCAAACTCCAGTCAATAAAAACAATACAAATATTTGGATATATTCCAAAGTATCAGATATATTAAAAGAGACAAAGATCTGATACACATGTTGTGCCGATCCATCTTGAGGTTTTTAAAGTTGCCTCTAACCAAACCAGTCAAAAAACAATGTTTTTTTCCGACATTTTTGTCACTTTTTCAACATTTTTGTCACTTTTTCAACATTTGTCACTTTTTTCAAAATTTTTGTCACTTTTTTCAACATTTTTTGTAACTTTTTTCAACATTTGTCACTTTTTCAACTTTTTCCGAAGTTTTTACAGTTGCTTTAAACCAAACTCCAGTCAATACAAACGATACAAATATTTGGTTTTAATCCAAATTATCAGATACATTTAAATTGTTGTCATTATTTCAAGATTTTTGTCACTTTTTCCAACATTTTTGTTACTTTTTTCAACATTTTTGTAACTTTTTCAGCATTTTGTCAATTTTTTTAACATTTTTGTCACTTTTTTTTCAACACTTTTGTCACTATTTCAACTTTTTCCCAAGTTTTTACAGCTGCTTTAAACCAAACTCCAGTCAATACAAATATTTGGTTTTAATCCAAATTATCGGATACATTTAAATGTGTGATCACCCACGATGGAGCAAGATAAAAAAAAAAGTCAAGCTGATCCCCAAAGTTCTTGTAATTCACCCCAGGGGGGAAGGTGAAAGTCTGCACCGCATGTTGTGCTGATCCATCTTGCAGATGTTGAACTATTTAATCCACCTGTGACCTGCTGAAAGAAACGTCAGGGATGATTAAAGAAACTATCCTCCGGGGATAATGAATATCTGCACAAAGCAAGTGGCAGGAAAGGGGGTGTTAATGAGGCGCAGCAGCTCTGCCTTGCCCCGGCCCCCCCCAAGCAGCTACTTTGGAATTTATATGGTTATACCATTGTTAATTTGTTTAGCAATACTGTTGTCCTGGGTCAAATCTGACCCGTTTTCTACTTTAACTTTCTATATGAGAACAATGAAAAAAGTGACAAATGTTGGAAAAAGCTACAAAAACACAGAAAATAAAAAATTGACAAAAATATATATATATATATTTTTTTAAAAGCTGAAATAAATTAGGAAAAAAAGACAAAAACTTGTTCAAAAAAGTGACACACACACGCACACACACAGACAAGAAAACGTGTACTCACACACACACACACACACACACACACACACACACACACACACACACAGACACACAGACACACACTGACAGACAGAGACACACACACACACACACACAGACAGACAGACACACACACACACACACACAGACAGACAGACAGACACACACACACACACACACACACACACACACACACACACACACACACGTAATAAATAATGTTTGCTCAACCTTAACAGTCTGCAAAAACAACTCCAACAAGACCCATGTTGGGGTGGCTCAAGCTCCTCTTCAGCTTTTTTTTTTTGTGTTGTGTTGTTGAAATACCAAATGCACCTGTGCCCTTCTGTGCTGGTCTTACAGGGAGGTGTGTTCAGGTGCATTCTGGGCGTGCCGTTCTTACAGGGAGGTGTGTTCAGGTGCATTCTGGGCGTGCTGGTCTTACAGGGAGGTGTGTTCAGGTGCATTCTGGGCGTGCCGTTCTTACAGGGAGGTGTGTTCAGGTGCATTCTGGGCGTGCTGATCTTACAGGGAGGTGTGTTCAGGTGCATTCTGGGCGTGCTGGTCTTACAGGGAGGTGTGTTCAGGTGCATTCTGGGTGTGCTGGTCTTACAGGGAGGTGTGTTCAGGTGCATTCTGGGCGTGCTGGTTTTACAGAGAGGTGTGTTCAGGTGCATTCTGGGCATGCTGGTCTTACAGGGAGGTGTGTTCAGGTGCATTCTGAGCGTGCTGGTCTCACAGGGAGGTGTGTTCAGGTGCATTCTGGGCGTGCTGGTCTTACAGGGAGGTGTGTTCAGGTGCATTCTGAGCGTGCTGGTCTCACAGGGAGGTGTGTTCAGGTGCATTCTGGGCGTGCTGGTCTTACAGGGAGGTGTGTTCAGGTGCATTCTGAGCGTGCTGGTCTCACAGGGAGGTGTGTTCAGGTGCATTCTGGGCGTGCTGGTCTCACAGGGAGGTGTGTTCAGGTGCATTCTGGGTGTGCTGGTCTTACAGGGAGGTGTGTTCAGGTGCATTCTGGGCGTGCTGGTCTTACAGGGAGGTGTGTTCAGGTGCATTCTGGGTGTGCTGGTCTTACAGGGAGGTGTGTTCAGGTGCATTCTGGGCGTGCTGGTCTTACAGGAAGGTGTGTTCAGGTGCATTCTGGGCGTGCTGGTCTTACAGGGAGGGTTAAGGTTTTTACCAACATTTTTACCAAACTTTTTTTCAATGTCCTGATGACATAATTTTCTCCAAATGCTTTAAAATTGAATAAAACACCCAAATTCAATGAAAGTAGTGAACTGATTATTTATTGGACTTGTGAAGAGCGCTGTAGGGAACGCCGTTTGTCACTTTTTCAACATTTTTCTCACTTTTCCGATGATTCTTTGACTTTTTTTTTCAACGTTCTGTAATAAATTTGTCTTTACTTGCTATGAAATTGAATAAAAACATCCAAATTCAATGAAATTAGTTAACTGATTATTTATTGGACTTGTGAAAAGCGTTTTAGGGAACCATCCACGTTACTTTCTTTGACAATTTTGTTGAAAGAAACCCAAATTTCTGATATTTCTTTTTGAAAATGGGTCCAATTCGACCCGAGAACAACAGGTAACAGGATAACTCAGAGGTGTATTCCTGGGTTAGGGTTAGTTTTTTTTTTTCTGCTTTAATAAAATACAACCCAAGCTCTATAACTCCTAACCCATCCAGGAGCTAGACAAATATTTCTATATCTTGAACCCAACGGGAGCCTCTCCCTTCTGCTCATAGATATACAGTAGATACCCAACTAACAGAGCAAAGAACTCATTCATTCCCTACAAAAATCAAGCATTAGCCTCAGCCTTTCAACGTACATTCACACCGCAATTACTTCAGAAATTGCATTCTCTAGTATTCACTCTTATTCTTCCGCCAGATTTTTGCACATTAACTCCTTCCACATTTTTCAACATAGAAACTAAATTCAAACATCAAAACATTCAGCTCGATTCAGAATGGTGTGCTATTATTTATATTATTCATAACATTCATAATTTCCGAAATATTCAACGTTTAGCAGGCATTTTTGCCCCATAAAAGTGGATGGACCGAATGTTCAAAGTTGACACATTTTCATACATTTTTCAACTGCTAGTCACTCATTCACACATTCACAGAGAAACTCCATTCATACTTTAAAAATGTCCACATCTTTCATACACTCAGGGTTGGTAGTCAACATTCAAATCCCATCAGTACTTTTTAAAATATTCAGTCTTCTTTGAGGCTTAGAAAAAATGGCTTTTTGTCATTTTCACATTGGCGTGTATGGGATGAAATGCTCAGACTTAGAGGGCAGGGCCCAACTGACAGAGTGGAAACAGGCAGTAGCAGAATTTCTTTACCTGTTATGAACAACTGGCAATAACCCAATTAAATAAGATATGGGGAGGTTTATGACTGGAGGACTATACTGTATGTGATGTATGTTTCATTTATTTATGACATTAGGCTTTTTAGGGAAGTGCAAAATACACCTTTGTATTGTATTCTATTTATTGATGTGTGCGTTTGCCTCATTGGTGGTGATTGGTGGTGATGGCGCAGTGGATATGTTACATATCTTTGCTTTGGGAGACCTGGGTTAAATTCCCACTGTGATACATCAACCACTGTGTCCCTGAGGAAGGCACTTAACCCCTAGTTGCTGCAGAGGTGTGTGACCTCTGACATATATAGCAATAGTAAGTAGCGTCAGCTAAACGACATGTAGTGTACGATGGGATTTTACGCAAGAAAATGCCCTTTTAGTAGTTTGGAATTAAAATATTTCAACAGAATGTGCTGTGAATGGCCCACTCTCCTGCCTTATAGTGACCTTATTCTGTAAGGCAGTGGTCTCATGGTGCCTTTTTGAACAGTGTATGTGTTAGATAAGTGCTGTAGAGGTCTCTGGGTCAATGTTTGTGTTGTGGATTATGTGTCAATATGCCTGTTCTGTACCACAAAGTGCCTCTCGGGGACAATCAAGTTTTCTAAGTCTGAGTGTAAACAGAAAGGTACTGAAGCTGGGTTTACCTTGATGCTGATGGATTAAAACCAGAGTCGTGGTGAATAGCCAGAAGTAAGCGAGTAAGTCCATCGTGTTTCCAGAAATAAATATCCGCTGAATCTCAACACAACGCACACCTGAGGGTACAGAGGTTCCCAAGTCAACACAGTTTACACCACAAAAATGTCCACGGGACCCAGAAATGTCCCATACAGAGGGGCGCAGAGGTAAAGTAACGGAGGTATATCCTAAGGGCACTCCACACTGTCTGCAGCTGTATGGTAGCGGATGGAGAGAGAAGTGGACTGTAGGAGGAGGAGGAGGAGGAGGAGAAGGAGGAGGAAGAGGAGGAGGAGGAGGCTGGGTCTGCAGCGAGAGACACCTCCACAGCTGGAGGTCATTAATCACAGGCTTCCTCAGCGTGCCGCTGATCCGTGTCATGCTCTCTCTCTGCTTTGTTGAGTCTCTCTCTGTGGTCCCAGTAACTGCTCTGGGACCAGTTTCTTGTAATCTGAAGACTCTTGTTGTTCCCCCCTGAGGGCCGACACACACACACGTGTGGACACTTAATGTTTCACTTTAACCAAAAGAAATGTTTAGAATAGAATAGAACAGAGAGACACACACACACACACACAGATAGAAAGACACACACAGACAAACAGACAGACACACAGATAGACACACACGCACACACACATTAGGTCCACTAATACTGTATCTGAAGTCTTTTATATAGACCTTAGTGGTCCCCTAATACTGTATCTGAAGTCTCTTTTATATAGACCTTAGTGGTCCCCTAATACTGTATCTGAAGTCTCTTTTATATAGACCTTAGTGGTCCCCCAATACTGTATCTGAAGTCTCTTTTATATAGACCTTAGTGGTCCCCTAATACTGTATCTGAAGTCTCTTTTATATAGACCTTAGTGGTCCCCTATAACTGTATCTGAAGTCTCTTTTATATAGACCTTAGTGGTCCCCTAATACTGTATCTGAAGTCTCTTTTATATAGACCTTAGTGGTCCCCTAATACTGTATCTGAAGTCTCTTTTATATAGACCTTAGTGGTCCTCTAATACTGTATCTGAAGTCTCTTTTATATAGACCTTAGTGGTCCTCTAATACTGTATCTGAAGTCTCTTTTATATAGACCTTAGTGGTCCCCTAATACTGTATCTGAAGTCTCTTTTATATAGACCTTAGTGGTCCCCTAATACTGTATCTGAAGTCTCTTTTATATAGACCTTAGTGGTCCCCTAATACTGTATCTGAAGTCTCTTTTATATAGACCTCAGTGGTTGTTTATCTGACAAGCGGGACAAGAACGAGACGGTTGCAGACCTGCATCTTACAGTACCACGTTAGAGCAGAGCCTGATGCGCTCCATACAGACTCTGAATCAGTATTTTACCAGAGTACCCCTAGGGGGACACGTACCCCCTGCAGTCCTCCAGAGTACCTCTAGGGGGACACGTACCCCCTGCAGTCCTCCAGAGTACCTCTAGGGGGACACATACCCCCTGCAGTCCTCCAGAGTACCCCTAGGGGGACAGTTACCCCCTGCAGTCCTCCGGAGTACCCCTAGGGGGACACATACCCCCTGCAGTCCTCCAGAGTACCCCTAGGGGGACACATACCCCCTGTAGTCCTCCAGAGTACCCCTAGGGGGACAGTTACCCCCTGCAGTCCTCCAGAGTACCCCTAGGGGGACACATACCCCCTGCAGTCCTCCAGAGTACCCCTAGGGGGACACATACCCCCTGTAGTCCTCCAGAGTACCCCTAGGGGGACACATACCCCCTGCAGTCCTCCAGAGTACCCCTAGGGAGACACATACCGCCTGCAGTCCTCCAAAGTACCACTAGAGGGACATGTACCCCCTGCAGTCCTCCAGAGTACCCCTAGGGGACACATACCCCCTGCAGTCCTCCAGAGTACCCCTAGGGAGACACATACCCCCTGTAGTCCTCCAGAGTACCCCTAGGGAGACACATACCCCCTGCAGTCCTCCAAAGTACCACTAGAGGGACATGTACCCCTGCAGTCCTCCAGAGTACCCCTAGGGGACACATACCCCCTGCAGTCCTCCAGAGTACCCCTAGGGGACACGTACCCCCTGCAGTCCTCCAGAGTACCCCTAGGGGACACATACCCCCTGCAGTCCTCCAGAGTACCTCTAGGGGAACAGTTACCCCCTGCAGTCCTCCAGAGTACCCCTAGGGGGACACATACCCCCTGTAGTCCTCCAGAGTACCCCTAGGGAGACACATACCCCCTGTAGTCCTCCAGAGTACCCCTAGGGAGACACATACCCCCTGCAGTCCTCCAAAGTACCACTAGAGGGACATGTACCCCCTGCAGTCCTCCAGAGTACCCCTAGGGGGACACATACCCCCTGCAGTCCTCCAGAGTACCCCTAGGGGGACACGTACCCCCTGCAGTCCTCCAGAGTACCCCTAGGGGGACACATACCCCCTGCAGTCCTCCAGAGTACCTCTAGGGGAACAGTTACCCCCTGCAGTCCTCCAGAGTACCCCTAGGGGGACACATACCCCCTGTAGTCCTCCAGAGTACCCCTAGGGAGACACATACCCCTTGTAGTCCTCCAGAGTACCCCTAGGGAGACACATACCCCCTGCAGTCCTCCAAAGTACCTCTAGGGGAACAGTTACCCCCTGCAGTCCTCCAGAGTACCCCTAGGGGGACACATACCCCCTGTAGTCCTCCAGAGTACCCCTAGGGAGACACATACCCCCTGTAGTCCTCCAGAGTACCCCTAGGGAGACACATACCCCCTGCAGTCCTCCAAAGTACCACTAGAGGGACATGTACCCCCTGCAGTCCACTATTCTAGTGTACAGAAGGCATTACTTGCAAAACGTAATGTTCGAAATAATCCTTTTAATCGATGACATTGTTGTTATTATGGTTGGGAGCTAGTGATGCACCGATGTGAAAAATGTGGCCGATACCGATATTAATATTGCTGTTATGGCCGATACCGATATTTACCAATCGTGAGCTTAGAATTATAAGGTTCTATCTCCACTTTTGGCCGAAATTGAGTTTTTGACATAATCTGATCCCTTAGGTGTTTATTAATGCCTGTGTGGTGTTATTTTTGTAAAAAAAAAATATTTTCTTAGTTAGTTATTAATAAAATAAAAAAGGTTCCATCTCACAAAATAGCTGGGATGTAAAAACTTTGATGCTCAATATCTCAGAACTACCCTAAATGGAGATAGAACCTCATAACTCTAAGCTGACGCAATGTCGATATCTCTGTATAGAAAACACATTTTTATGATAATCACATAAAGAATTATTTTCCAAAACGCATTTTTTTTTACTTTTGTGATTTATTTTCCGAAATGACTGATATTGGGCACCTTTACCTGTGTGCAAAATATGACTGTCATCAGATTTTCAGAAGAAAACAAATTATATTTATATAATTATATATAATTTGACATCAAACCGATACCGATGTGTTAAAAAAATGACCATATCAGGCCGATATTATAACGACGGCCAATATACAGTACAGGCCAAACGTTTGGACACACCTTCTCATTCAATGTGTTTCCTTTTTATTTTCATGACTATTTACATTGTAGATTCTCACTGAAGGCATCAAAACTATGAATGAACACATATGGAATTATGTACTTAACAAAAAAGTGTGAAATAACTGAAAACATGTCTTATATTTTAGATTCTTCAAAGTAGCCACCCTTTGCTTTTTTTATTAATAAAGGAAATAATTCCACTAATGAACCCTGACAAAGCACACCTGTGAAGGTAAAACCATTTCAGGTGACTACCTCATGAAGCTCATTGAGAGAACACCAAGGGTTTGCAGAGTTATCAAAAAAAGCAAAGGGTGGCTACTTTGAAGAATCTAAAATATAAGACATGTTTTCAGTTATTTCACACTTTTTTGTTAAGTACATAATTCCATATGTGTTCATTCATAGTTTTGATGCCTTCAGTGAGAATCTACAATGTAAATAGTCATGAAAATAAAAAGGAAACACATTGAATGAGAAGGTGTGTCCAGACTTTTGGCCTGTACTGTCTATCGTGCACCACTATTGGGAGCTGATCGACTGCACAGCCAGCTGCGTTGCGTTGACATTTTATTTAGTAAATGTGATTTTTGAGACAGAGACACCGGCAACAAGTTTTCCATTTCATTCTCAAATCCTGCCGCTGACAGGTAGGAATCCGTGTTCGCTCATTCAACCCCCGAGCAGACGTGGATGGATAACGCCGAGGTGAATTAAACGAGAATAATATTTCTGTCTGCGATCCATCACTGCAGCCCCTGAAGGTGTCTCTGGCAGGTAACACACGAAGCCTGTTTGTTCTGGAAGAAATCAGCAGAGCAGGGAGGGAGGGAGAAAGGAAGGTGGAAGGGAGGAAGGAAGGAAGGAAGGAAGGAAGGAAGGAAGGAAGGAAGGAAGGAAGGAAGGAAGGAAGGAAGGAAGGAAGGAAGGAAGGAAGGAAGGATGGGAGGGAGGGAGGAAGGAAGGACGGGAGGGAGGAAGGAAGGAAGGAAAGGAGGAAGGAAGGGAGGGAGGTAACCTGCAGCCTGTTTGTTCTGGAAGAAATCAGCAGAGAAGGGAGGGAGGTAGAGAGGAAAGTGGAAGGGAGGGAAGAAGGAAGGAAGGAAGGAAGGACAGGAGGGAGGAAGGAAGGATGGGAGGGAGGAAGGAAGGAAGGTAGGGAGGAAGGAAAGGAGGAAGGAAGGGAGGGAGGTAACCTGCAGCCTGTTTGTTCTGGAAGAAATCAGCAGAGCAGGGAGGGATGGAGAGAGGAAGGTGGAAGGGAGGGAGGGAGGAAGGAAGGAAGGAAGGAAGGACGGGAGGGAGGAAGGAAAGGAGGATGGGAGGGAGGAAGGAAGGAAGGTAGGGAGGAAGGAAAGGAGGAAGGAAGGGAGGGAGGTAACCTGCAGCCTGTTTGTTCTGGAAGAAATCAGCAGAGCAGGGAGGGATGGAGAGAGGAAGGTGGAAGGGAGGGAGGAAGGAAGGACGGGAGGGAGGAAGGAAAGGAGGACGGGAGGGAGGAAGGAAGGAAGGTAGGGAGGAAGGAAAGGAGGAAGGAAGGGAGGGAGGTAACCTGCAGCCTGTTTGTTCTGGAAGAAATCAGCAGAGCAGGGAGGGAGGGAGAGAGGAAGGTGGAAGGGAGGGAGGAAGGGAGGAAGGAAGGAAGGAAGGAAGGACGGGAGGGAGGGAGGAAGGAAGGACGGGAGGGAGGAAGGAAGGAAGGAAAGGAGGAAGGAAGGGAGGGAGGTAACCTGCAGCCTGTTTGTTCTGGAAGAAATCAGCAGAGAAGGGAGAGAGGTAGAGAGGAAAGTGGAAGGGAGGGAAGAAGGAAGGAAGGAAGGAAGGAAGGAAGGAAGGAAGGAAGGAAGGAAGGAAGGAAGGAAGGAAGGACAGGAGGGAGGAAGGAAGGATGGGAGGGAGGAAGGAAGGAAGGTAGGGAGGAAGGAAAGGAGGAAGGAAGGGAGGGAGGTAACCTGCAGCCTGTTTGTTCTGGAAGAAATCAGCAGAGCAGGGAGGGATGGAGAGAGGAAGGTGGAAGGGAGGGAGGAAGGAAGGAAGGAAGGACGGGAGGGAGGAAGGAAAGGAGGACGGGAGGGAGGAAGGAAGGAAGGTAGGGAGGAAGGAAAGGAGGAAGGAAGGGAGGGAGGTAACCTGCAGCCTGTTTGTTCTGGAAGAAATCAGCAGAGCAGGGAGGGAGGGAGAGAGGAAAGTGGAAGGGAGGGAGGAATGAAGGAAGGAAGGAAGGACGGGAGGGAGGAAGGAAAGAAGGATGGGAGGGAGGAAGGAAAGGAGGAAGGAAAGGAGGAATGAAGGGAGGGAGGTAACCTGCAGCCTGTTTGTTCTGGAAGAAATCAGCGGAGGGAGGGAGGGAGGGAGGGAGAAAGAAAGGTAGGAAGGAAGGAAGGAAGGGAGGGAGGGAGGGAAGGAGGGAGAAAGAAAGGTAGGAAGGAAGGGAGGGAGGGAGAAAGGGAGGAAGGAAAGAAGGAAGGAAGGAAGGAAGGAAGGAAGGAAGGAAGGAAGGAAGGAAGGAAGGAAGGAAGGAAGGGAGGGAGGAAGGAAGGTTGGAAGGAAGGAAGGGAGGGAGGGAGGGAGGGAGGGAGGGAGGGAGGAAGGAAGGTTGGAAGGAAGGAAGGAAGGAAGAGAGGGAGGGAGGAAGGAAGGAGGGAAGGAAGAATGGAGGGAGGGAGGAAGGAAGGAAGGAAGGAAGGAAGGAAGGAAGGAAGGAAGGAAGGAAGGAAGGAAGGAAGGAGGGAAGAAAGGGAGGGAGGGAGGGAGGAAGGAAGGAAGGAGGGAAGGAGGGAAGGAAGAATGGAGGGAGGGAGGGAGGAAGGAAGGAAGGAAGGAAGAAAGGAAGGAAGGAAGGAAGTGAGTCAGAATGTGAGTCTGAAACCGATCCAT